>NC_047019.1:22774350-23017990 GCF_902652985.1 Pecten maximus
AAATATATGATTTCGTAAACGAAAAGACATTTTTTTAAATTAAGGCACTACAAGTTTTATCTGCGATGTCAAAAATCATTTTCTGTAAGAAATCGATATAAACGGTAAAACCATATAACAGAATAGGCACTCGATAGGTACTCGATAGGTACTCGATAGGTACTCGATAGGCACTCGATAGGTACTCGATAGGCACTCGATAGGTACTCGATATCGATTTGATCTGTTGTTTATCATAACTGTTTTTGACTGTGGTCCGGAGATTTATACATATCATTGTACCTGTGTTTGACCCGTCTGTGATCCGGAGGTTTATACATGTCATTGTACCTGTGTTTGACCCGTCTGTGATCCGGAGGTTTATACATGTCATTGTACCTGTGTTTGACCCGTCTGTGATAGCATCCGGAGGTTTATACATATCATTGTGCCTGTGTTTTACTCGTCTGTGATAGATTCAAGAGGTTTATACATATCATTGTACCTGCGTTTGACCCGTCTGTGATCCGGAGGTTTATACATATCATTGTACCTGTGTTTGACCCGTCTGTGATCCGGAGGTTTATACATATCATTGTACCTGCGTTTGACCCGTCTGTGATCTGGAGTTTTATACATATCATTGTACCTGTGTTTGACCCGTCTGTGATCCGGAGGTTTATACATATCATTGTACCTGTGTTTGACCCGTCTGTGATAGATTCAAGAGGTTTATACATATCATTTTTTTACTTGTTCCATGGTTCAGTGTATTTTTTATAAGATTCATTGTTATCTTAAATCTTCCGGTTGTTCGTTTGAAAAATGGGTGAAAGGATGATGCCAGTATTATGCTATGTGAAAAAGTAGCATTTGTGCTGTTCCCTTCAACGTCTCTGTATATTACTGCCGTTATGATATGTTTTAATATCAATGACATATTCTAATGGACCTCTATTGCATACAGAGTATGTCAAATATTTACGTTATATTATATAGAGTTTATTAGCTATTCCTAAGGAACTCCGTTATACTTTGTATTTTAAAGTACATCTGTGATAGAAATGTGATAGATATGTGATTAAAAGGTAGTAGATGTTGTTGTTTATTATCTCCGTTGATGCTAGATGTCAATTATTGTGAATCAGTGGATATAATTGATAAAAAATAACTTGTCTAACATTTTAAATAGTTTTTGTATGCATGCGGGTGTTGATAGGAACGAAGCATAGCTTAGAGGTTTTGATTGCCTGGAGCTCTCCATTTCACAATCCGACTTCCGAGATTATGTATGGGAGATAACTCTCTTGCTTTTCAATTTCAGCATAAACGTTCGTTAAGACAAAAGTCTTCCAAACAATAATAATCACAGCTTTTCCGTATATTGCTCTTCAGAAAAATTGTAATTTAGTGTGATTCATGACCCTGTTATCTAGAATAAAAACAAAACATACATTTTAATTGTTACTTTGATTTTAACTACGTTATGTAGAAGTACATTGTATATACCATATTCGCCCACCCTGAAGTTTCCTCATCGTTGTTGTTGCCCAAGTAACTGTGATATGATTATACACTATATATAGGTAATGCCTGTAGAATTAAAATTATTCCATCAGAATAATTGGTCACGTTTTTTTGTTTTGTTTTTTTCGTTTTTTTTTTTTTTTTTTTTTTTGTTTGTTTGTTTGTTTGGTTGGTTTTTTGTTTGGTTGGTTTTTGTTTTTTTATCTATAAGAATAAGGTGTTGCGAATCACAGACATTCTGGAGTCTGCGATATAAAATTTAAGCGAAAGCTTTGAGTTTAAATAAACATTTATTGTTATAATTAAATTTGAAATGACATGCTGGCGTATAACACTATTGTCGGGAGCTAAATTCTAAACACAGTTTACTTTGTCATTCGCACTAGTCGTTGTCAAAGACTCTGACTTAGGGCTATATTTGTAGCTTGGTCTAATAATTCACATGGTAAACTTCAATTTCATTTCCTTCTTATTACATTATTAGTCCAGACTATCTGCAATGTCCGTTGGTATCAGTCACAGTTTATACGGACAAAGGTGAACCGTGGACGGAATGACAGCTCTGTGTGAATCCTTTTGACATCATAATAACCGCCATGATCATATGACCTGTTTCAATTACTGTATGTCCTTTATGTTGGTTTTTATCTTACTTAGTGGCACTATGGACCATTTCCAACAGTCCCTGACTACGTAAATACTTTTTGTATTCCATTTTCATGACGTCGTCATAGCGACGCAGGAGGACATTGTGTTGCCCAATGAAAAATTCCATTCCGGAGAGCCTGTCTCGTGTTTCAGCGCTGTCAAGGACGATAATCCATCTAGACTTTGGTATAAACTGGATAGTGACAATTTTGCTGCCTCTCTTGTAATGTAACATGTCTTTCATCTTATCGAGGACATCTGTGTGTGTAGCCACACTACTTTTTAGTTCGAAGCAGACTGCAGACGGCACGGGATCTGGGGGGTCTCTCCGTCTGGTGGTCGGACACTCTACCTTCTCGTCGACCTTTCGCTCCACCTCCTGGCTTATTGTCACATTGTATCTGACGAAAAGACAAACATATATTTGAAGTACGATTACCATTTCATAACAATCTATGTTACACGTTGTGTCGATTCGTTTAAATAGGTCAAACGTCAAAATGCCACAAATATGATAAAACATAATAAAAACCCTGTAGCCCTCGATGACACTTACACATTCATAACTGAAAATTTGTCGGTGTAAGGAATGCAATTTCCATGCAGTGAACCACATTTATAAGCGAACAGTGTACTAGTATCCGACACTCGATCATACAAGCACACAAAATGATATCATCCATATCCAATCGAAAGCATGTTAATATATTTATCTCACAAAGAAAACTGCGAATAACTGCGAGAATTGTAAATAAAATCATAATGTATAAATGTATTGCTCGGCTTCACAGGGGCTTGGCACGATTTTCCAAATGATAGTCCATATATATATGTATATAGATACTATATACATATATATATGGACTAGCATTTGGAAAATCGTGCCAAGATTGGCCTGTGCTCGGCTTCACGTGCTTTGTATATAAGGTTTAAGAATAGTATCTGATATTCCCGTAAGCTCATGTACGATCACTTCACAAGAGGAGATAACTAATCGATAACGCAACCCTCGGGTTTAGAAATGGCGGCAACTATAGTTATGGGATCTCGGCTAATGCCCCCTTTAGCATCGTGTTACTTTTGGCCTTTTCTTAAGTGTTTGCCGTGTGAGGGTTGTTATAGGTTCCGTCCCCATTCCGTGACAAACCAAAGTAAATTATATATAGTACTTGTGGAGTTCATATGATATAATATCATAACAAAGTACCTACGACATAACATTTCAGCCTTAGATGACTTCAAAGTGATAACGATATGTCAAAGAATAGCCATCAATCAACCAGCTCCGGTAGCACGAGACAAATGTGTGTTCCCTCAAGTGAATCAACAGCTAATAGCATAACTTTATCAGGCTCGCAGATTTCTTGATTCATATTCAATTATGATAATTTCACTATTATTTCACATTTCAGCTTATAACATTTACAGGATAAAATTTATGAATGAACATCACTAAGCACTCTTCATTGAGGTGTAAAATTGTGTTATTGTTCCCTTTTTTCCCCATTTTCATACTGAATATATTCACTTCCACATTCAATTATACAGGTATACTTAAGAATGCTTTGGTATTTAATCATTAGCACCATATAAGTATAATATAAAGTATGTCTAAAAGGGTTCAGGTTTATTCAGTAATTCATTTCTTTATTTCCTGTAAAATAGGAAAGAATGCAATGGGGAATAAGTGCAGATGAATATTTTGGAAAATGTGCAAGTGCAGACAGACATGTACATGGTCAATCATCAGTGGGTAGCCAAAAACTCATCAATGGTGCATATGAGCTAGCTTAGAGATATTAAGTGCTAAAAAACGAAATGAATCACAGCGTAGCATTTGCAATGATAAGCATTTCACAGGAGGTCAAAACATTAGGAATTTTCAGATTAAAGCATGTATAAAAGATGTAAGAGACGGAACATCGTATTGGAAGGTTGCACACACAGCATCACTTGGGACACACCCTACATAGTAGCTACCTGGACATTTGTGTCACATGAAACATGAAAGAGATATTTGTTTGCAAGCTGAGTAAACTAATAATACTTAAATGGCGTTAGATGTTCAGATTCTTCAACGATTTATCTCGGTCGATTTATAGATTTTTGTTCAGATATCACATATATGCATATGCATTTCTAAAATGAATTACATCAGAACATAATAAAAAAGAATATTAAGCATTTAGAAAAACACAATGGTAAGTTAAGTGCATTTGGTATACCTTTTATGAAAACGATATTTAAATGAATAGTTTTGCCATCGCGAGGTTCCGTGCAAATATTTCGTGCCATTCAATAGATGTTCTCTATTTGGCAGACTACAAATAAATAATTTGTGATATCCAGTTATGGTCCTGTAAAGAATACTGTGAGGAGTTAAAACGAATTAAAGTGCGGTTAGAGGCGCCGGGAACGGTTTAATATTTCAGGAGGATAGGGCGAGATTGTACAGTAGCGATCACATGTTAGGAGATTTATCCTCTAGAACCATGTGTACATGAACATTTTAAGGCGGTACTTGTATCTGTAACCTATGTCTTGTAATGCGTAAGTTATCTATATTTAGACACTACCCGTTTAGGATATAGTTTACTAATTATAAATTGCATGTAATGAAAAATCTGTTCCCGTGTTACCATGTAAATCATACTCGCTATGAACTGAAAAGAATGTGAAAAGAAAAAAAGAACAACTTTCTCTATGGGTCACATTATTTCACACGACTCGCTATAGAGTATCAATTTGTGGATGGAACTCGGCATTGTATGAAGCTATACTGCCAGTGACAATGACAATTGTTTATTCTCGTTAACAGTACAGTGCAATCAGTATTGTGAATTATTTCATTTATATCAATAATAAATTTAGCCAATGAAATACGTTCATTTTGAGTTACTTAATTGAATGATGTATGAAATTTAAATGTATTTGGTTTTTCATAATAATATCTAGACCTGTATTTCCGTCTGCTATTGAGTATAAGTTGTTGATCACTGTTAAATAAATAATGAAATTGGTCGCCTATTTCTCTTAAATTACATAAAGTGCAAATTCTATTTTCATGTAGCATAATAGACCATCTATACCACTTTCTATTGGTATTTTTGTACTACCTATTCTAAAGTTACAATAAGCTTTGGCTAATTTGGTAGGGAGTTCTTGTAAATAATTCTCTAAACAAAGTTCAGCCTTGTAAATTCTGTAACCGATTCCTTTCGAGCAAGCTAAAATTTCATTTCTCCAGTTTGCAAAAACAATGTCCTTAAGTTTATAAAATATTGTATTCTTCAGCCAATTGATACTTGAAAACTCTAGATTTAAATACTGTATAATTAATAAGCTATATTATCTAAATACATTTTTCACATATTTCAACCAAGACGAGTAAAAATATGGCAAAATTGTAAATACATGTAGTTTGTTACTCAACTTACTCTGATTATTTTTGTCAATTTAGCCAAAATTAAATCCAATAATTCTTATTTTAACATTAATATCAAGTGTTCGCCATATATCATCAAATTGAACTGTTCAAACATGTGCTTTAATCCTAGAAGTATACCAAGTCAAACGCCTACGATACAATATTACGGTCGGTAGCATTGTTCTGTCAAATGTCGTTATATTCTTACTTCCGGTATATATATATGTTAATGATGATTTACCAATAGTGTAACTCGCCCACTTCGACACCCTCGATCAAGCAATTTATATCTCATATTATTGTATCTTATCATTTTTTTAATTTGTGTATCTACATGTATCTATCAAGCTGAAACTGAATCTGATGTTTCACTTACTGTTTAACTTCCTCTGGTTCATCAGCAGGTTTTTCTACTACAGGAACTCCAATTTTCTTCGTTTTCGCGTCCTTTTTGTCAATTGAATTCCAGAAACCGAGCTTGTGTAAACGTTCATTATCCTTCCCACGGCTCGACTCTGTCCGCTCTTGTGTATCTGACTGGTCAGCTTGAAGAGCCGTGGTCACTTGATCATCTGTTGATACCGGCCAATTATCATTGGCTGTTTGACTATTGGTCGAAAGGTCGAGTTTGTGACTGGGCTCCATCTTGTACTGTTTCAACACAACTTTCCCTCGTTTCCTCGCCGATTTCCCAGTCACGTGTGCCATAACTTTGTTTTGACTTGTAGTGGGCATAATCAAAAATATTGATCAAAAATTAAAACAGAAATATCAAAAATGTATGACTACTTCGTCTTTCGTATGCAATATTCATGAATCTGCTGATTCCCTTAACCAGATGTCAATCATCTGTTTAGAATCCTGGGAATATTTACCAACATTTTCTATGAAAAATTTAGAAGCTCACTTTCTTCTGAAGCCGTTTTCCTCCATTCATTTCTATCCATGATAACATACTCCAGGGTATCCGGGATTCAGAGAGCCGCTTCCAAGTTTGATCCTAAGACCGCTTCTAGTGTGAATCTAGGCAACTAAGACAACAAAGGGATGACGAGGTTTCCACTTGTTATAATGTCCAGCATTACTTTCTCCGTGGCTGGTAGCGATCAGTCTATAGATTTTTGCCCCTTGAAACTGTCCGTCCAGCCATTCAGTTATTAATTATTGACGATCGGTTGCTATCGAACTGATACTTGTCTCTGGGGAAAGATAACGCGGGCAATCTTACAGGTGTAGTGGTCCTATTAGGACATGACTTAAGGAGGTATGCTACCTTTAATGATATGCATCTCCTTTTAGAATGAAACATTTAAACTAATTGGACGATATTGTATTTGGCACTACAGCCATGCTGAACGCATTCCACGTACTTTATTGACTTTTTTTATCGGTGGTAATTACGATTTCATTTAATTGTCTGTTACGTATCAGAAAGCTACAAAAAAAATTTACGATTATTACATATATTTGAGAGGTACGCAATAATCAATATACATGTACGTGGTACAAACATAAAGTAGATGGTGATACATTTTGAAGTTGTACAATGATGTGTGATGCTTTTGAAATGTGCACAAGAATTGATGATACAATTGAAATGTAAACAAGAATTGATGATACAATTGAAATGTACACAAGAATTGATGATACAATTGAAATGTGCACAAGAATTGATGATACAATTGAAATGTAAACAAGAATTGATGATACAATTGAAATGTACACAAGAAATTGATTGTACATAAGAAATTGATAACAAAATCGAAAAGAATTATACAAAAGCTGTTGATGAAATCGAAATGTACACAATAATTCATTAATTTATAATGTGCATGCAATCCGCAACGTATACGTATAGTATCAGTTCACTGAACACATTTCCTTTATCTTAAAATAAGAATGTACCAAATCAGTTGTTTTACACATTTGTAGTCGATATCGTCGACATTTGTATGAAATACTAACAAGCAGTATAGTACACAAGTTGTGTCGTCCCAATAAATGAAATTACATCGATTAAAAATTGTCTTCGGCAATAAAAAAGTACATTAGCTTATCGATTTTGTGTTCCTAGACCTTAGTCAATCCAATTGTACCCCATTGTATCCAATTAACAATGGGTGGGTGGTAGTGTTCGTCGCAAGACAATAAATCATCTATACCCAGTCCATTACTACACAGAAAGAGACATCTTTGAATTACTTACAGGAAAGGGTACACTTTACCATGTAAATAGTTTTATACACTCCCGAAAAAGTATAACTATAGCAACGCATACAATGTAGTTTCATTGGCCCAATTCATAGAGCGAAGCGGACTTATTGAGCAACACATGTAAGTCATCGTTCATTCAAACTTATTCATTTGTTTCTTTTTCAGAAAAAAAATAAAGATAAAGCTACATGCACTAAATTCTAATTGATGTAAAAGATGTATACTTCTTTAAAGCTGTGATGTAAGTGGTCATAAAAACTGCTAGGCCCATGTTGATGAAAACCGCACTTGTGCATTTGTGCACAAGCTCAAATACTTTTTTGCAATAAGTCTGATATCTTAATTAATATTGTTTCAATGATTTGAAGAAATTTTGGAGCCTTCAAGTGATATATTATTCACAATGATTTGATTTTTTAAACTGTCATTTCGTGATTTAAACGAGTTTAAAGAAAGCTGTGTAGACAGTTTTAACGTTTAAGCATGAGAATAATAAGTTTCATGAATATCGCGATATGGGTTCTAGATACACTCCTTTGAAAGGACGTCCGGCTACAAATGGTTTTACCAGTGACGTCAGAAATACAAAGCAATAACACTTTATTTAAAATATTTATCTATTTAACTTTATTCATTCTCATTTGTATATCATTTTTAAGTTTATGACCTATCCTTGCTGCGGTGTGTTCCGCCTTTGTCTCGGTAAGGAACCGGTATGTTCGAAATTCCCTCTCCATAACTTCCTCCAGTGGCACCACTACAATATTGTCATTTTCTATAAATAAACCAGTAGTGATAAGCTGGTTAAAATCCTCCCTACTTCCAGTTCTCACGATCCAGCGGTTCCGAATACCGTAGTCTCCCACTCGAATGGACAATGCTTCATATCGAATACCAACAGGGACGACACCTGTTTGTTTCCGGATGTTGTTTCTCAGTTCATCGTGTGACACAGCATCGTTATGGCGCAGACTGAAGCAGACGTCAAACGGCCCGGCGTCCGGGGGATTTTTCCGCATGTAGATGGACGGATGGACGCGATTGGCAAAAGAGGTGGAATATGCGTCATTCTCATTTTTCTCATCGTCACATTTTTCTTCGGGGACCTTTTGTTTTTGTTTTTCATGTTCTATCCTATAAAGAAGAAAACATCAATTGGATTGACGTGAGTAAGGAATCATTCGATACTAACATTATTACTTAAACCAAATAGCATTATATTTATGTTTTATTATTATAATCTGTCCATGTATGGTATAACATCTGACATATGTGTGTTTGAATAAAATTTGAAAGTAATTCATCACTGGCTATATCGTAAGATTACTATTCGTCCCCGGTTATGATAAAAGTAGAATAAATGTAATAAAGAAATATGAACTTATTTCATCTACGAATACGAGCACTCTTCCCTCGTCATTTTTTACTGATTTCTGTGTACGAAAAGGTGTATACGGTCAGCGAAACATACCATAATTGTTTCAGCATTGAACTGGTCTTGGCCGAGTTTCCTCTGCGTCCTTTCATTTTGACGCTAATCGCGCCATCCCCGCCAGATTCGAGACTTCGGGAGGAGACCCACGACTTGTTTGTTCCTGTCCCTTGATCAGATGCAGTAGACTTGAGGATGGATTTGCAGTTGGTTGACTCTCCGTGGGTTCCCTTGGTGACGGGCATACGAAGGCCTAAACATAGAAGTTTGTCGCCTTTATTGGAGCAGGGATAGTACAGAGGTTTCGCAAAGGAAACAGATTGCCGTTTTGACTCAGAACCCACATCGGCTGTCTTAGGCCTAGAACGATCTTCTTGTTTCCTGTTTCGCGTCCTTCCTGTACCGACGCCTGTCTTTGGTCTCGTTTTTGGTGGATTTGGTAAAATCGCGGTGTCTGATTCTCGAGTCTCCGCGCTCTCTTTTTGATCGGGCTGGTTGAACTTCCACGAAAACGATTCAGAGGATTTGTTGTACGATAGAATAGTTTTATACCCCTTTATATTGAATTCACTCGAAACTACCGAGGAATCTTGTTCTTTATCCAAATTCGTTAAGTCTTCCACGATCAGCTGTTCGCCACTGTCCACAAGGGAGGACTTCCACAACTCGTTAATGTCGACGTGCGATACTGGACATGGTTTGAGTTCTCGTTGAGAGCAAGACCCGATGCTACTTTTCTTTGATACAAGTGGAATCCTGTCCAAATTGAGATTGCTGCGTCCAGTATGCATCAACAGCAGTGCTTGACTGGAGGTTGGCATCTCTACACCATTTGAACGACAAGTCCAGGTTAATGATCTTAGACTGGGAGTGTAGACAACAAGTTACTGGTCGCATAGAGACTGTCTGACTATTATATGACGTCACATTGATCATGACGTCATTATAATACTGTCGTCATTAACAGCGATGGATTATAATGGAAGCGAGAGAATAAGGTTATTTGCAATAGCATTCGGTGAACATATAACATACGCATAAATGTTAAGATGGTGGAGTTGTGAACTAGTGCTAAGTCCATTTGCACATTTCTGTGTGCTTAACTTTGTTTGGTCTCCGTATTGATTCCTCGTCTGTTTTCATAAACAATTAATTGCATAATAATGTTTTTCAAATGCAAAACGCCATTTCCATAAGCTGACACATTCCAAACCCGCTGCTCTCTTCTCAAACAAGCTGCAGGCCCACCGCGTTGCAGTAAAAGAAAACTTCCATATTCAACTCGATTATAAAAATTAAGGAAAAAAAAGTGTGACGTTTGTTTTTTCCGCATAAGGAATTGGACGAAGAAAGACAACCCTCTCTTGTTTTCGAAATTCAATTGTCGTATTCCCAAAACAGCTCTAGGAGAATATTGACGTTCACCTGACCATACAATAGCACAATCTGTATCGAAATATTCAACATCAAGAAATTAAAAAGCTAGCAACTAGTATTTGTTTACTTTAGATTTAACGTTAAGTATATATTTGTTCATTTTATTTATTTAGCTTTTTTCCGTTAATGTACAACAACCTATTGCAGCTTCTTTTCAATTGACCAATTTACCCTTTGTCAGAGATGTAGCACAAAACCACAAATGCCTCTATAAGGAATTGGGACATTATTAGAAAATTTGGAATGCTTAGATATTGGATAAAATTGAGGCATACAAACTAACATATGTTTTCATTTATTAATTAAGATAAGATATACTGTTAAATATCTATCACAAGTACAGATACACTATTTATAGTTAACTTACTTATAAATGCATAAATACACTTTTGTATCCGCTATAATTGTTTATATATGTATTTAGAACTGATGTCATAACTTAAGTTTTTTTTTAGAAATAAGTGTATAATTGATGCCGGTTATGCTCTTCCGTAGATACATCTCTACTTATTTGGTAATAAGAGATATCTGTAGTTAAAATAGAGATATTTCTATTTTTAGATAAATTAAGGTATCTCTAATTCAGACAGAGATAATCTAATCTTTAATCGAATACAAATATTTGTATTTAACCGATAATAGATATCTCTAATTTAAATACAGATATCTGCACAAAGAGATATCTTAATTAAATGGGCAAAACCCAAACGACTTTGCCATTTTGGTTTTTACTTAATTAATATGCCTGTATTTAATTAATGATACTTGTATTAAAAAAAAAAAGATAGATCGATGTATAGCATCTTTTTCTAATATATATAGAAAAATGAGATGTCTCTATCGAGAATACAGATCTGTCATTATTTTATCCATATGATATACGTACAGATAACTAACTATACTGCAGCTAGATAGAATCTACACCTAGCTGTAAGCTTATGTGACTATTTTACATGCAGACATCTCAAATCCTTATTAAGATATGTGATTAATGAAGATATCAGATATATGTTTTATATCTCATTAATAAGAAAGTCATAAATCTTTATACCATAAAATAGAAGCCTGAGGAGTGTAATATACATGTACACACAGAATCACATTCGATAACATTACACGACAAAAAGTTTCTAGATTTATTCACATCTTATCGATTATACTGTGTTTGAAGTAATGTACCTTACTTTATACATGTAGACCAACATGAATTAACATTGTACAGTCAACTCGAGACCTATGAAGCTATACATTGTATAACATATTGTTATTTAACAGTTAGTTCTCCTAGTCTGACTGAACAAATATGAAAAGCCTTTTCTTTGGACGTTTGTTAGACGAGTATGCTAACCGTTAGAAGTTATTCCGGTAGAGCTGTCAAATGTCACGTTCTGTCTGCATCCTGTCTGGTTCATGTCTGGAGTGTACTCGAATAACATCCTGTGTTATGAAAACATTAATGTGTTCAATATACAGCGTTACGGCTGAGAAGTAGGCACTGGAGACGTAATGACTGATCTCGTCTATAAATAGAAAACAGAAAAAATACCGAAACCCAAATTTGTTATCTAAAATTTGATTGGATGACGTATGAAAAAATGACCAATCGAAAGCCCTGACACGGCCAACGTACGTCGGAGAAGAACTGTCTGGCATGTCTGGTGCACGGTGGAAGGGATGTGTGCGAAGGTCGTATTAATCGCCTGAAGTTTCGTTGTGACAGAAAAACAGAAGATCATGGTGGTGTTTTCCTTGACACTAGTCCGACAGTATGTTGACTTTATCGTTGATTTGTCTATATTAATGAATTACAGTAAATCAGATTATCGCTAAGGGGTCAAACGGGGCATCACGTTTTCAGAAGCTCGACTGAGCTTCGAGTGTGATTTTTGTAGTCTTAGCTTGTCTAGTTGTTGCTTTCTTGATGGGATCATTTCACTGTTGTATGCTAGTCTTTATTTTTCGTATACGTTTCACATATTTATGTTCGAAATGCTTCCGCCAGTCATCGGTGTGGCCAGTCGGGCGTCGTAGTGTAAAAGAAATGTATCGCGAGAACTTTCATCTTACTTAAGTAAGAGCAAATACACATGTCCCGGCCACTCTCCACCCAAACCTGTAGCCTACCCCTGCCGCCAATGGACACCAAACAACCACATTCGTGACAATCCCTTTTGGTCTACTTCCCGCTAGGCAGTCCGACGCGCGCAGTTCAGTTTGGACAAATTTACTCCAACAATGTTAGAAGATAACACGACGAGAAACTTATGACAGGCGCCGTAGCCGAAGACATCTCGCTAGCTGAAGTAGGACAAATTGTGATTAACTTGTTAACAGCTAGTCCTAAAACGTAAAAACAACACTCTAGTGGTCTCTGCAGGTGCCAGAGATAATATATTCTCTTTGGGCTGTATTGGTCGCTAAGGTGATGTATGTAGCAGATCTATGCCAACCAGGTAAATAATTATCATCTACACTGTGCTAACATTAAAGCTGCATATTCCCAAATAACCTTGCACACATGTATTAATTGCTATCCAAGATGCTCATTCACAATCTCCCAGCATTAAAATTACCATTGGACTGGACGCTTGATAGGGGGAATCCTTACACATTACCTTTGTTTAACATATCGAGTGTGTACGTGAACTTGTCTAAAAATTCTTTCAAATGAAAATATTAGCAAAATAATCTCGTAATAACTGATCAATAGAAACAAACATACAACCAGAGACATATAAAAAGATTCTATTATACGTCCCTGATACAACCAAATGCTTCATTTTGAAATATAGCCATATGCATACAACAAAAATCTATAAAATCCAGATTGATGAAGTTGACAATGTTCAAGGATATACGGACAAAATTAACCAGCGATCCAATAGACGTCCTGGGGTTTTGCCGATTCCAGACCCTCTTAATTTTAATTATATAACCAGCCCATGCATTGTAAGACTAATTTGAATAGAAACTTTGTCCGTTGGACCCAGTTATTTTTTTGAGAACTTCCTGTATGCTTTCATAAGTACATATTTTCATCCATTTTTTCATTTGCGATAATTTGTTGGGTATCAAGTCTGAAAAATGTAAAGAGGTCAAAATGTAAACATTTATATATATTTCTTTTGGAGAATGGGGCTTTAAGGGATATTGTGATTTAAACTTAACATAGTAGCGTCCAGGTCCTTGAGATATACAGTATTTGAAAGCCAAGGTTTTTGTGATGGCTTCAACAAGTTTACTGTATTTATCAAGTATATATACTCTTAGCAAAATGAATGTCACAAAATGCTTACTAATTCAATTTTTCACTTTAGTGGTTCCCCAAGTTTAACACTACCTTTAAATTGTGTCAAGGTTTGATCAAAATATGTCTGGAAAAAAATGCATTGGATTCCTTGAAAAAGTAAGAATCATACCTTAGACTTGACACAGACGCTGGGAATCCTGTGGTAACAATTTATAGCAATCCATGGCCATATGAGAAATAAACTGTGACCAGTACATGTGTCTTGAACAGATCTTATTTTGCAACAAGTGATCCTTTTAGTCCCATTTAGTAATCTTCAATGGAAAAGGTGCCGTCCTGTATTAGGGAGTTCCAAAACGGTTAATGTGGTTTTTTTTTCTCTAAATATCTATTTCATTGTAGATGATAGTGAGTCACATGTAGTGAAGAGGCAATTAATCTGTATTACTGCAAAATTTTAAACTTAACATATTTTACACTTCAGTGGGGAGACGCTTTATAATAGAAAAAAGATCCTGCAAGGTAAGAACATTGTTCACATTGACTAATTTGACTTGCATAAACATGGTATTTTTCTTTAGCTCCATTAGAATTCTGGCAGAACCATGTATTATCATTAGATTCAGATTTATGGTTGGGCATTCAGTTGACCCAACATCATTTCCAATATCAGAAATCAAAGGGGTGTGGAAGGGACCTGTAGAGGGGCATTATTATGGTATATTTATATTGAAATATTTCAAACAAAAGTCATCAGAAAAAACTGAATCCTTATCAGTGTAACACACATAAATCAGTCAATGAGTGATACATGATTGTGATGTAGTCATTCATGAATTGTATAGCGAATAACGAATTACTGAATTAAAGTAATTGTTTTCAAGGTCAGACAGATGTGCCATTATCACAAGTTGGAATACAGCAAGCCAAGATGGCAGCGAACCGCCTGGAGAATGAGAATTTTACCCATGTGTTCTCGAGTGACCTGAGTCGGGCCAATCAGACGGCCCAGGTGATCATGGAGGGTAACAGCGTGTGTCACAGCACAGTTGTCACGGACAAGCGACTCCGGGAAAGGGTAACGTTAATATTTCACAATAATCACAAGATATCGTGGTATATCCAGGATTTAAGTTGATCCTTGACACTTCATGATCAATTTCAGATGTCATTTCCAAGAAGTCTGAAGGATCAAAATGTATGTCAGATATGTATCTAATGCGTATGATATGAAAATCTGTGAGAAGAATATATAAAAAATATTGTTGCTGAAGATTAAAAACCTAGTATGATATTCTTTAAAATACAATTTGTGCCACACAGTTAAATGTCTGTACTAGCAGAAGACAAAATTGATCAACTGAGTGAGGTTTGCTTGTTATTACATTGATAATGTTTTAATATTTTGTTTGAATAATGAATACATGTACTGTTAAAATTGAAAACAAAAAAAAACACTATAGGAATGTTTCTTTCAACCAATTGTTCATCTCCGCATAACTGTGGCATAATAATTATATTTTACCATAATGTCAAACAATTTATAATTATTATCAAAATTCTGTTATCTACTGAAAGTTTATCTTTTTGGGAAATTCAAGATGGTGAAATTGGAAAGAACATGATTTAGATTGTGAAATGGGAAAGAAACATGGTCCGAATTTTGGCCAAAGAAAGACCCCTACTTCCTCAAAATTTCATATTACAGCACAATAGCTTCATGTATTTATAATTTTTAGTATATTTCACTCGCTTACAAATTTCACAAGTAGTTATCCAGTTTTCATTTCTTTCTGGTAGAAATTTGGTACTCTTGAGGGGAAATCTCACAAGGAGCTGATTGCTGCTGCCAAGAAAGCTAACACCAATGTGGCCAGCTATACCCCTCCTGGTGCTGAAACTAACCTACAGGTATATTTGTCCGAGTGAAAGGAGAAGTCACATTTGTCTGTCGATGGGTCAAGGTACATCAAAGGTAGTAGATGCAAGATGAAAATGTGCCCATAGTCCGAAACTGTGGAAGTCACCTTGTTGACTTTGTGGGGCTATACTCATATCAGAAACTTGTACAGTTGAGGTCAACTTGGTGGCCTGGAACTAGTCATATCAAAAGTAAAGTCCATTCAGTCCTAGTGGGTACAGTTTGTGAAATCAGACGCTTAAGCTATTTAGGCAGATCAGCTTTTACTTGGTATACACATATATGCATCAAAATGTAAATAAAATCGCATGATTAGAAACAAAGGGTTAATCACCTTTCAATGTCATTTATGGGGGAGGGGGTTCTCATGAAAAAGAGCTACCAGGACATGCACAGATACCTGTAGCCTGTTGCTGTATTCCCATTTTATCTTAATGTATAAATGAAAAACCTGCAGAGACTATATATATATATACAGATGTATATATAGTGAGTTTTGACAGTGGATAGTGATAGTTGCATTATGGTCCAGGCCTTTTCACATTTCTGAGTGGGTGAGTAAAGTTTGTAAATTGTAAAACAAAATATGTACCTTTATTTTCATGAGCAGAAATGTAATCATACATGATAAGCCTTTTGATAAGGTAAGTTTATTACAGAAACATCTATTATACTGTTATTGGTTTTTGGCTGGGGATATGATGTTACTTAATGATAGTTTTATTGACCAACAAAAAGTGTTTCAAAAGACATTCTTCTCATTGCCTATATAATACTAATTTAGCCCAATAATTTGCGTATATTTACCTTTGCGCTGTCACTATGTAAAGCTAGTAAGTTCTGTTTCAGATTATAGGACAAACTAAAATTATTTTGAATTCAAACATTAGATCAGTGTTAAAAACGATTGGAAGTCACACTTGACTCTTGTTTGGACGAGAAGTCATAGAAAATGTTGTGGCTTTATTTATTACTTTAAATTACCATATTGTATCACATATTAGACAGAATAAAGTATTAGTTATCAACTGTGTCTAGTATAAGCTTTTAATCACTCAGTTTCCACCATGTAGGCGATGGCCGAGTGGTTAAGGTGTCCGGACACTTTATCACTAGCCCTCCACCTCTGGGTTGCGAGTTCGAAACCTACATGGGGCAGTTGCCAGGTACTGATCATAGAATGGTGGTTTTTCTCCAGGTACTCCGGCTTTCCTCCACCTCCAAAACCTGGCACACCTTTAAATGACCCTGGCTGTTAATAGAACGTTAAACAAAAACAAACCAAACCACACCATGTAGGCCCTCCTGATTGTCAGTATGTCCAGTATTATTTCGATATAATAATAACCACTCAATGTCATTTATAATGATAAAAATTGATTATGTGGTTTCACGCATTTTACACAAGAATAGTGCAAATGAAGAAAAGGATTAACCTGATTCATTATGAAATCCTGTTTACAATACTCAATAGCTGTATTCCAGGGACTGTATTTCAAAAATCTCCATTCCAGGAGAAAGCTTGTGAAAAGTTTTATCATGGGAGAGGATGCATGTAGTGTACTTACTTCAAAATCTCAATTCTAGGAGAAAGCTTGTGAAAAGTTTCTGTCATTGGAAAGGATGCATGTACTTATTTCAAAATCTCAATTCTAGGAGAAAGCTTGTGAAAAGTTTTGCCATGGGAGAGGATGCATGTACTTATTTCAAAATCTCAATTCTAGGAGAAAGCATATGAAAAGTTTCTGTCATACTCATGGGAGTTGATGCATTTACTTTGGACTGTTTTGTCAATTTAACATTCTAGGGGCTCTTCATTTGGAGACCCTTACCTACAGTATTTAATTTTCGGCCATAAGTATTTTATTCATAAAGAAACTACATTCCAATTCTGGTTATAGGCATATAAAAACCCTACTACCTTAGACTAACTGTAAAATAAAACATGAACCAGCAGCATAGTTCATACTATTTTCCTGTAATGCAGTAGCCATTCATTGTAACCCGAATTTGAATGCAGTTTAATGTTCAGAATATTTAAGATTTAGATTAAAGAAAAATAAAAAGTCAAATTTTTCAACTAAACTACATGAAATTGTATAAATTTCTACTTTCTATTGTAGATGCAAGAACGGGCAATGTCATTTTTTCGTGATCTATGCAAACTTCTGGTGGCCTTCATGAATGAGACTGAGGATAATGAATATACTCCAGGATCCATTAAACAGCGCCATGGTGGTAGCCTGGGACGTAATAGTGGCAACATACGTAACCGGCTAGTGAGCAGTCGACGTAGCCAGTCCTTCTGCGGCATTGCATCAATGTCAGATGCCCCAGACCTCGACATATATAATGATTACCAGTCATCTGATCAGAAACGGCGCAAATACGAGAAGGATCATGACACCAGTGATGATCCGGAAGATAGTCCATGTCACAATTCTTCATCATCAGCAACAGTAGCGGCAGCAAGTCATTCTGTACGATCTCAATACACAAACGGAGGGTTGTGTTCTTCTCAAGACGAGAATCTCACGGACACTGTGATAGGCAGGTCTAACTCCAGCAGTTCTTCAGGCTACGCCAGCCTGCCAGATGGGACAGATCTGTCGGACAAAGATAGTGAGGATCAGGGTGAGCGTGAGGACCAGTCAGAGACTAAGAAAGCTAGTCTCGAGAACTTGTTTACTCCTAGCGGTTACCTAGAACTTAATTGTGAATCCCCAGACAATTTTTCAAATTCTGAAAATGAACAATCTTCAGATTCACCAGCTGATACTAAGCCAGATTCTGACCAAACCTTTATCACTGGGCCATCAGTGGTAAATAGGTCACCGGCGGGAGGCTACTGTCCAAATGTGTCCCTATCTCCACTACTGGCCCATCGTCTGTCCAGTGTGTCCAGTATCAGTTCCGGTCGAAACAGTTCCTTTGATGACATGGACGGATTACCACCTACTGTGGCTGATGTCCTCATCGTGAGCCATGGTGGATTCATCAAGGAAATGATTCGCCATTTTGTAGAGAATCTGGGATTGTAAAATACCGGGAGGTAAAAGTCATGCGCTCAAAGTGTGTGCCAACTGCAGCCTTTCTAAGTTCACTGTGACTGTGCATAATGTTAGCGAGTCACCAACTGTCAGTTGTATTAGTATCAATGAGAGAGACCATCTGCGTGAGGTAGATGTCACAGAGTTTGACTTGGCTCTCTAGCATTTCTTCAGTGTATCTCGCTTTTCTTTGGCATCTCCTATGTGTCACCACCATTTTTCATTTTTATTTTTGGTCTAAAATTGGATATTATCCATTTTAAGCTGCATATTTTTATCGATTGATACTCATCCTTAATACCTTATTTTTGAATTTTATTTTCTGACTAAAATTAGATATTTTTTCTATTTAACTTTAAAGTTGTATCGATTTTTGAAAACAGTTATAACATTAATTGATCCTTTCTTATTTACTGTCATGATGACAGTGTTGAATATTTTGCAGATAAATATAATATTTACCTGTTCCATTGGTTTGGTAACTGTATCCAATTCAGTGGTATTCTCCGGCCATTTTTAGCATAATATTAATCTATGATTATGTAGTACTTAGTACTATTTAACATCCATTCTGTAATATTTGATATTAAAGTAATTTGTTTCATAATTGATATGCTTCCAGATTACAAAACAATTGGTGTTAGTATTAAACAGCTTAAAAAGAGTTTTTTTGCCATTTTATACGGACAATTTTTAATTACCACATTGTAAGATTTTACCACAGGTTCCCTACCAATTTCAAAAACCATATGCTGTAATCTATTCAGGAGGAATAGCTATCTATACAGAGCCTACAATAAAGTACTTTGAGAAATCCAAGAGAGAACACAAGTTTATATATATATCATGAAATAAAAGATATCTTAATTTGAAATACAAGACCTTTGGCTATATATATAATTGCTTTTTCACATCCATTTCATTTCTCATTGTTAATTACAATTAAATTAATTTGATCAATTTCACTACCATCACATGTATTAAAATGCACCAGATTTCATATGACTTGTTGATGTAAAAGCTATGTAGTTTGATAACCAGTTGATTTACATGTACAATTCCCTGTCCCGTCCAGCTGTGTTGGTAGGTCTGTAGATTGTAATAAGTTTAAATTTCAAGACTGAAGTAAGTTTCTGTAAACACATAAATTATCCTTATTTAAAGACCATTGCTATACTTTTAATAGGTACAAGTAATTCAACAGTGAATAGCACTGAAATATATGTTTTAATATTTGTTTATCTTGGGAGTCTTTTTTTTTTAAATTTGACTTTTAAAGATTTAGAAATTTGTTTTGGTCCAATTGTAAATACAATTAAATAACCTTCATTATCTTTATTGAGAAATTCATAAATTATCAGAAAACATTTAGATAATAATTCTTAGACCGGAATATGTGTAGATATCACCTCTGGCATATAAATATTTTATCTGTAAATAAACTGTTGTACATTGTAATTTGTAGATTGACATTTTTCTCAGTAAATATCAAGTATCTATATATAATGTTAGAGCTTTAAGATGTATGCACTTTAAAGCTACTAATTTTGGCAAAACATTTGGGCTATCAGTTATGTGTGTAATATTGAATTTCTTATATCCTGTAAATTGTGCACAGAATTGTTAATAGACAAATATCTGAACTTGAATAACAAAATCACCTGCTTTTGTGCATATAGATTATTCTCCTTCTGAATTTATCTTAGAATATTAACGAAGATGCTACATTGATTGCCGACAAATCTAATGGATTACTTCTCACAAAAATGCATAAAATTCAGTATGGAAATATAAATTTACAACAACAAAAGAAAAAAATAATCAGCATTCAAATAATTCTTACATTGTACAAAACCAAAAGTTTCTTGCAAGATATAAAGGCAGAGCTTGATAGAATTTCTTAGTTAATTAATCCACTTAAAAGATAAGATCCTAGAAGCTTTAACTTTTGGAATGTAGTGTTTTAGTGTTAAGTATGTAACTGTATTGAATACAAATATACAGCACCTTATTATTGTTTTAAAATTATCTTAAAATAAATAATTACTCTTTGTTGGAGGTGTAGCATCTTTAAATAAATTGTATTTATGTATTAACAAACATGTTTCATTTTGGTATCACATGATTTTCTACTGAACAGTTTGTATAGTAAATTGTTTTTTAAAAACACAGACTGATGCATTGACCACACATGCCTTTCATATGTTGATATACAGTGTAAAAATAACTGCTATTGATTAGTCTAGCATATGCTAATAAAAGGTGAGGTGGTTATGTAATTGATTTGAATGCATGTTTTTTTCTGTTGAAGAAATATTGATCTTTTTTAGTGCTTTAATAGGTTTCTGTAGAAGTAAATCTAGAAAATCAATTGGTGAGCCTGGAATCAGAAAATGTTTGATTCCAGTATGTAGCTTTATTTCTTATGTCATAATTTTGTTAAGTTTTGAATATTTTTATATGAAAATATATGTTACACTTAAGACCATATCTAGCTAGTTTCTGAATAAAAATGTATGTATACTTAACTGGTCAGTATTTCATCATATGGTTTGTACAAATGCAATGTTTAATCATTGCCACCTACTCTTTTGAATATTACTAATGTGATCATTATACTGTTGAAGCACAGTAATTGAAAGTTAGATTCCTCTGAATTCATTGGAGTATCTCTGACTGAAAGATTGCTCCTCATCCATTTTTAGCAGTCTTTGGTTTGCCAGGGCTCACAAGTTTACATCATTCATGGATTGCTTTGCTAATATCAAGATATAAGTGAATTCAGGATTTGTTTTTGTTTGTTATTTTTTCTGTTGCATGTCACAAAGTGCACCCAGATGTGAGTTGTATAGCCTAGTGAGTTTTGATTATATTCTGTTATGCACTATAGCTATTATATTATATAGAAAACTGAAAACAGCTGATTGTCTTGAAATTGTAATTGTGAACAGGATGAATTGTTTATTGTTGATATGTCAGTTCTAGTGCATTTATAAGATGTATTTATTTCCTTACATATATATACATTGAAGACAAAAATGGCATTTTTATATTTTTCTTTTTTTTAATCTAAACATGATAACTGAATTATTTAGTTCTCATTACTTCACAGCTGTTCCTGTGTTGATAATAATATTGAATTTTGATTACGTTGTGAGTACCATTAATGTTTCCACACTACAAAGTAAATGCTCTCAAATCTCCTATAGAAGTTGTATTATATCATTTTCAATCTGCACTCCTTGCTAAAGTCGTTTTCCACAAGATTGTAATTGCTATTAAGTGAAGAATTTGACGACCAGATGCTGATATGTTCTTTGGTATCCACATGTTTTATCTAGGCAAACGATAGACTTGTTGCTGACTTTTGCTTCACTGAACATGCAACTGTCCTTGTATAAGAAAACCATGGAATTAATTTTCCTTGGGATTAATTATTAGATCGGAAAGAAATACAGTACTTATGTGTCCATTTTACAAAGCAATAAGTATTGCATGTGTGACACATGTACAACAAAAAAAGGGAAAGACACAAAACATTAAAATAATATTAAAGCTGTGACATATTTTTTACATGAAATTAATCAAGTTAAATCAGTTAATTGTATATAGATGAGGTATTATATCCTTGTCTTTAAAGGTCGTGCATACAATTCGGAGAAATATTTATCTAATAGCATTGTAGATACTCTGATGTTAAAGGGAGATAAATTGCGAAAATAAAACGCCTATTGCTAAAGGTAGATAGATTGTGAAAGAAATCGCCTAAACAAACTTACTTTACAATGTCATACCTTGTGGCTGTCTTTGGGCAAGCAACATTATAATTAGACCACTGTACAGAACTTGAGTATATACTCAAGGATAGAATGAAATTCTTTACACTAGTGTCAAGAGTATATATACCTCTCCATGAGTATAGATCGAAACATCACAAACATGGTGCAGCAGTTTCTTTCTGAAGTAAAATCGAAGACAGGGAAAGCTAAATGGGCATATACTTCACTGGAGAGAAGAAAATGAATCAGAGAATTCTTTTTTAAACAGTCACAATTTATTTCATTTTTGACACATTTTTAAGTATAATAAAGTTGGTTTATCTGGTTACAGAGAAGGTATTATCATAAATTTTGCACAAATATACCCAACACATTAGTGCTTAATTTAATATTTCCGATTTGTTTTCACTTTCCAAATTGAACTCACCTTGGCAATATCTTGTCAAGTAAATTCGAAGCAATTCTTTTTCAAGTAATTTATTATCATACTGAAATAAATCACTGTGGATGCTACAGTGAACTACATTTAAAACATACTCAAAATACAAAAACTTTTATGATAAAAATACATTATACACATGTGGCATTATTGGAGTGGATTATTTTAAAAAATAGCTTATCAATATAAATAAGTAGATGTTGAATAATGAAGAAATCCTGGAACATGGAGACCTATGGCAAATTCATGCTTACATGTACATGATTAACAATATTGTTTTCCCTACCATTTGTCTCGGATTATCCACCTCTACCAATTTATTTTGTCTTGACTCCTTCATCAATGTTTTTTCCACCATGACTTTTGGAGATTATCTTTGTCATTGAAAATTTTCACGAAAAAGTGTTCTGATGATTTTAGAAAGAAGTTGTCATGATGTAATCAAATACCAGGGAATATGTTTTGCTAATATCTGTGTGCATTTATTGTGATACAACACAAATTTGTCACTATTTGTGATATTGTGATGTGGTGTTTGTCTGTTTTCGTGATTATGAGAGGAGGTTGTGTTAGAGAAAACTGAGGTCTTTATAAGTAGGTATGTGTAAGTGGTGTGAATTTTAGTAACATGATGAATATATATTACAATTTGTGATATGCAGAACTATATTATATCATATATATATATACATACATAATTATTACCCTCTCATTATAAAGTTGAGTATCTTTGTACATGTAGATTTGCAATTTTTCCTCATCCTCGGCCTTAGGTGAAAATCGCACTATCGCTTCAAAAATACCATCCGAAAGATGAATTAAAACCACATCTTTGATCGGACCACATTTCCGCTCAGCTTCTGGTGGAGCCAATTGAATAAGTGATGAATTATTCATGTTATCATAGACGATGCTCCCATATTATACAGGGGTAAATAAGCGATAGCGCGATTTTCACCCGAGGCCGAGGATGTGTTCCCCTGTGGTAGCGATTGAGGTAATTGAAACGAAAAAATTGCCATTTGATTTGTGAAAATGACAGAAAAAACTGAACAAAGAATTTAATTACTTATCTGACAATCTTCTACATGTATTACATGATTGTAATGTTTAATGATGCTGTAAGGATTGTCTCCCTTGGTTTATTACTGGGATCTCTACAAATGCTCGTAACAAAGTAAAATAGACATTGGACCCTGATTAACTATAATCTCATTTTTATGTTCATGGTGGAAAATGAATTAGAACATTTTATCCTGTTCTGATGAATTACAAATAACCCATTGAATCAGAAATCATAATAACGTTTTCAGTTCCCTTCTGTAGTGGTATATAAATAATGTTCATTTCCTAGTAAGCCACAAGTTGTTATGTGCCTTTGTCTTGCATGTTTAGGCACAACTTGAATGGATAGTCTATTTCTTGGGTAATTATACATGTGTGTTTCGAGAATAGCCATTGAGAGTCCACAATGAATTCAATATCTAAAAACACTTATTCATGATTTTCAAGATATTCAAAGGTAATGTAATAAATAACTTCTCAAGCTCTATTCTTCAGACCAGAGACCTATATACTAATTTATAGTACAATTATGAAAATATTAATACCATCAGACTAAGGTCCACATATTTTATTTGTTCGGCCTAATGGGTCAGACGGACCTTTTTTCAGATCCTTTGATGAATTCCATATCCCTGTCATAACAAATGTTTGAAGATGATCATAAAGCTTGTACTGTTGCTTTGAAGCAGATCTGTACGGTCATTAATTATTATCAAACTATATACATCAATGTGAGATATATTTGTATATTGTAATTTCTTCAGCCAATTTTCTTGTATCAAAGGTGGTAAGAAGTCCAAAATTAGATATTGTTTACAATAAATATATTTCAGAATTAAGGTAACCTAAGGTAAGCGTTAATTGTTTATGTTGTTCAATCAACAGTGATCTCTTTGTGTACGCAATGTCGTGAAATAGTACACAAAGGACCGTACAAAATACACACGAGTGAAAGGCATCTTTTAATACTAATTTAGGAACATTATATAACACAATGTTACAGCTATTTCGGCCTTCTACGACTCATCATTGATACTACTGGTATATGGTGGTCAGGTGACACAAAGCTAACACACATTCCTTTCACCTATAGGCGACCAGGATTTGATTCCCTTTTATGGCATTGAAAGGTATGAGGTCACCTGCCCAACCACGTGGGTTTTCTCCTGTACTCCAGTTTCCTCCAGCTCCCACAATTAGACCTCTCTCACGCTTAGACCATCCTACCAACATGCGTTATTGATATAACTTGAGATATCTTGATTCACAATTGATGTCAATTGAAAAGTTAATATTACATTTTTACAACTCCTCAAATATGTGAAATCCTGAATGACAGTAAATGTCATATCACTACTGTTGGCCGCTTTATCAAGATTGTATTTCAGAATATAGAGTTGACCATCTGCAAGCCATGGGTACAGAATTGTCGCAAGAAATTAAATTAGAGTGTTAAGTGCGAATTGAATAAACGGGATACAATTTGGCATATCATACATAATATATTAAAATCTTGCTACTGTGTATAACTACTTTGTATATCAATATGTTTTTGTCATGTTCGCTGAAATTCAGATGAGCAATACAGGCCCCAAGGGCCTCTTGTATTCTTAGTAGCTTTAATAGCTTCTCCCGTATGTATACCTGTAATGTGGCCGGGACTTATTGTGCTTGCTCCGTTTTTTTCACGAACTCAGGAATAACCCTGTGTCAAGGTAAATGGTACACCTGATACGATCCCACATAATCTTGATTCAAGGTTGCCAGAAAAGCAGTAAACACAACACTTATATGGTAATAAATAAATGTAGACTCCGCACACAATTGACACACGTCCAACTAGACATTGGAGCGCAAACACTAATTCTACGTTTTATAATAGGATTCGTTAACTGAAAATGCAAAAGTCAATGGTTTATTTTTAATAAACCGGTAAAATATAAGTATAATAATTACAAGTTACTTTGCGAGTCGTGACCTTCACATGATAAATATATGTCGGTACTATAAAGTTCACCCTACATTCGTAACACAACAAATCTATTTTCAAGACCATGGCAACAACGTTACTGGAGGTTACTCGAAACATTATTTCAATAAAGTACGAGTAAAGTTAGATTGCGACCATGGAATAGTGCGTCTAGTTTGTTTTTTTCTTCTTCTTCTTCTTCTTCTTCTTTTCTTTAACGTTCACATATTTTCGACGATTTGCAATATACGATATTTCTGACAAGACGATCTAAACTGTACATTATGTTCTGTACGTGGCTTTGATCATATAGTCATACAGCAAAAATATCACACAGTTACTACATTAACACACAAGAGACAAAATCAACAAAGATTACCGAAATGTGAACGAAACCGTATCTCTGACTCAAAATCTATCAAAGTAGACAAACTATGATAACTATAGAGATGAACGAAGACCCCGTAAAAGATAATAAGGATCAGCAAGCGTCTTCTGCCTCATCGACGACACGCGTATGAAAGCAGACCTTCAAGATGATATACGAGGATAAATCTAACTCAAACGAAGCGGGTCTGTTTCCTTCTGGTTAAATGAGAATTTCGTACAGATGTGATATGGTCGTAAGATTGTCACATAAATGATAAATGTGTGAAGATGTGAAGCTGACCAATTATTATTTAAAGATTTTCGAAATTCTTGTTTATCCTATAAGCGTCACTAGTACGATGAAGTTCTTCGTATACTTAACACTATTGAACTATTCTGTTTGGTATTTTGATGTGTGGGACCTTCATTTTTAATCTGATCCCCTTCGATGATTCACATAAACACATGTCCAAACAAGATCTACCTTCCTAAATCACACTGTCGATGTCTTCTATAGGAGAGATGATAACATACATTAGATCGTGTTGTTATCTGTTGCCTTTCAGGTTCAGGCACTGTGGCACTTCTTCAAATGACTTACTGTAAATAAATAGTGTCGATCTTTAAAGTAGTAAAGTTTGGTGTACTACGTCTTGGGATCACGCCAACATCAACAAAACTCTTAGGAGATCATACATTTTTTAGAACTATTGAAAGTTATTTTTTCAAGATATTAGTCAACCAGTTTGTTAAATTCAACAGAAAACAAGAAACAATCTTCCATTATGCATTTTGAATTAAAAAAAGCACCACAAATAAAGTTATGTACTTTATACTATATCCGGTATTAAATCTGTCTTTTGGAGATTCCTTTGAAGACATTGAAGTCTATCAGCAGAGTTCCAACCGGTCTAGTCTTAAACTAAATTTCTCTCGTTCACGAATTTCTTTGCATAGTAACACTCTCATTCGCTTTACGTTGTCAGAACATAGATAAATAGCATATCTTTTACACTATAAAACATAAATGCCAATCTAAACATTACGTCATAATTTGTTAATATCTTGTTACGTCTAACAATTCTGTCTTATTTAGATATCGTCAACACAATCACATGTCAAAAACAACATGAAAGGACCAGTCTACACAAATTGATACCTCATACACTTCATATGACTGATGTGGACGATAATACTTTCACTTCTTGTTAAACAACGCTAAACGACATTACGATAATCGTTAAAGATGCGTCCTCGTCGACAGGTTATGCACTGCTTCTTATAGAAATGCACTAAAAGGGGAACAATAGTATTAAAATATCTAATTAACCCCCAAAAAATGAAGAAAATGAACAGAAACTAAATGATCGCTTTAAGTCCGGCAGTTAAATACAAAACATAGAGATGAAGCACGATAGAAATGAAACTACAGTTGTACAGTGTATATAAATGTTTAAGGATGCACTTTCTAATAATTGTTTGTTCACTACAAATGTTAAAGGGGCATTTTTTCGTTCGGACATCAGAAACATGTACAATTTCTATTGATGAAATCTATGTCCGAATGATGATTATATGAGTGTTTGTGCCTACAAGTAATGAAATTAAAGCCGAAATGTACAGGGAAAGGCGTATCGTATACAAATACCGTATGTCTTGCGGTAATTAGTGATACTTCGGGTCGAATTAAGAATTTTCAGGATGCACTTTCTAATAATTGTTTGTTCACTACAGATGTTAAAGATAACTGCTCAAACTTTTGGAAGTTGGTAATTGCGTAAAGTATGTAACTGTTAGTATTGCATAACTATATCAAATAGTCTATTCTTGATATCAATCGATCTTGATAACTGTTTGACGGCGATGTAGCACCTTTAAAGTGAAAACAGTATTACATGTAATTATTTCCTTTGTATATATATTTTTTGTTTTCGTTGAGTTCCATAACATATCAATTCAATTTGCATTTCATTGATTGAACTATAGAGTTGTTGTTGTATACATACCGAGATGGAGTAATTTTAAAGGCTGAGAATACACATCACCTAATTGTCTACAACCTTTACCATTTTGTTGTTGTATACATACCGAGATGGAGTAATAGATAAAGACTGAGAATACACATCACCTAATTGTCTACATTCTTTACCGTTTTGTTGTTGTATACATACCGAGATGGAGTAATAGATAAAGACTGAGAATACACATCACCTAATTGTCTACAACCTTTACCGTTTTGTTGTTGTATACATACCGAGATAGAGTAATTGATAAAGGCTGATAATACATATCACCTAATTGTCTACAACCTTTACCGTCTGGCCTATTGTTATTGTGGCCTTTGGACTACCAATAGAAGTAGTTGATCACAAGTAGACATTGAATGAGATACTATTAATCATATTCGAAATACTCTTTTAAATAACACACCTTCTCTGTCAGTTTTACTAAACCAAAATCTGATCGCAACAATAAAATACTAATGGGCGATTTCATCTCGTCTAGAAGTCTAAGTAAATAGTCTAATTTTGTTTTTCAAAGCTTAACGAGCTTTGGATAGTTATTTTTTGTAACTCTGACATCAGTTTATCTTGATGTAGTCTTAATTTGATGTGGTATAGGGTATCAGTGTATTGTTGATGTATTTCACGGCCTGTCTCGCTTCTGGCCAATTGTTTAATCGGTTGCTGACGATCTTATCAGTATTACATACGGGTTTGTCACAGATTGGTCAGCTAGGGCCGCGTCTCTAGATCTTTCTTTACTGAGTTGAAATTGACATCTTTCGTAGCATACCAGAAGCACCCATCTTTGTCAGTTTTATGTACAGCTTCTCACAAAGTAACAAGAAAAAAGAAATCCCGTTTATACACGGTCTAATATTTTTTTATATCCTTTGCCTTAAGTGTACCAGTTTGTAACCCATTTGATGAGAAAATCATATATTTTTTTGTCAGTATATCTGGAAGATGTATAAAAAAGCGATCGTTTTGGTTTGGTGTGTACAGGATTCAGAACAACCTAATTAAATCAGAAAACAAGCATTGCTTACACTACATCAGTTACATAACACGCCGATGTGTCGTTTAGACAATCCATCGAAGTTAAAGAATTTGGTTATATTTCCTTGTCGACATACGCAATCCTTATACAAACAGAAAGAAATGTACAAAGCCAAATTAACAAGATAAAGAACCCAATGTTACGTTTAATGAAAAAATTAAGCTTTTATGGGACAATAACATCATATGTATAACTTATTGATATCAGACACCACAATTGACACGTTAACCATATTCTAACTCTTAGTTCTCAATTTGTCCTCTACAAACCGTTTATATCTAACCTTATTATTTATTTCTGTATTTGAAATAAAACAAATGTTTGTCATTTGACAAGCCTAACAGGCGGATATATTTAAGGAACAATAGCAATACAGTGTAGTAATATCAATCAGAAATAGTATATGATGTAAGTTGTATTGTATTCGCCTTATTGCCTTTCACACCTGTTTTTGGGTACTATTACTGCGATATTGTTGTCTAGACTGTACCGTAGACTTTGTACTATCAATGATTAGTAGATGGCGGAATGTGAATGGGCAATGGTCAATGATATATATACAGCCTATTAATATACACTTGGTCTATATATAACACGGATAACTAGTTATGATCAATTTTGATTCGTGAGTTGTTAGTTTGCTGGACTTGATCATTTTAAGACGCGTTCCAAGCAGTAGTTGATGGCTACTTCGCTAGTCGTTTTCCGAGTAGAGATTTGTCGCACACTATCCAGAGCAATAGTAGGCAAGAATCTTGTCCAAGGACACAACTACTTGAGTATAGGATGATGCTTGATCTCAGGCTTGTGAGAAACACCAATCGCTCACAGACAATTTATCTAGATAATAAACCAAGTGTCGTTTTCCATATATTAATGAAATGAGCACTTCTGAATACAAGTTTTCCACCGCAATAGGTGGGTGTTATTCAATTTCCAGGGCTTGAAATAATCATCATATCTGTTGAACAACATTCAGTTTTTACCACAAGTGGAATGAACTCTAATTACGTTTGGATTGGTTGTCACGATGACTTTTGACTAGGACTATTTTTTATTAATGTGGTTCTATGAGTTTTGATTGGCTAACACTTGAAGGTCGATTCACTAGGTCCCGGCAATAATGACACATAAGAAGCAGTTCGCAGTGGTTTTTCTCGCATCTCTGAAAAAGATATATCGATTTCTATCAATTTATTGCTTTAAAAGCAATAAACTTGTTTGTTTTTTTATATGTTATGATTTGTAATAAATTGTCATGTTTCTATACATTTCCGAAACAGACAGTTTTGAATATTAATTAGTGACTTTTCACTTGATGTCATATCCTTACACTCCACCTGATATTGTGAAAAGAACACATTGACACAAAACAGGTCTATACATCCTCGGAAAAGCTTTTCTGTTGTGGTAGAGTCAGGTCACACAAACTCGTGGTTGTTGTATATGGTATTTCTACCACTCTTGTTAGGTTTTTTTTCAAAGTTTCACAAAACACTCGCTAAAGCTCATGTTTTTGTAACTTTGAAAAATATCTAACTCGAATAAAAGAAATACCATTTACAATGACCACTCATTGTATACTGAATACGGATTGTCGTTATAATTTCATTTAAAATATTTTGAGCTTAATAATCGTTTATTTCAATTTTCAAAAGTACTGTTTTCCAAAACATCTTTTTTTTTTGCGACAATTTTGGACTTGAGTTAAAAAGTTCACACTCATCATGACATAAAATATCATGTAAAACACCAATCTTCAAAACGTATAATGAACGCAATTTCAGTTTTAACAGACTTAGTAGTAGTATATCCTTTATGCTTAGGACATTGGTTATTTTAAACAAATCATTTCGGTTGTCTAATTGTCTAATGAATTCATCGAAATGCTGATGAAAATAGCGTATACTCCATGAATAAAAACAACAATATCATTACGGTGACAATCAACACCGAGGTCACCTTAACCTTTTTTCAGATTTATGGATCAGGAATTTGTTTTAAGTCCTAATATTCATTTCCAGCCATTTAGACATTGGTCAGTTGTGTAAACCTGAAATACCAGTCGGTTATTTACATGTACACATTATTAATAAATTCCTTGGTTAGTGTGTATTGTTGTTAGTGGTATCGGAGTCACACTAACCTGGGGGACTTTTACCTGAGCATATACACAATGTTTAGAGCTTGACCTGATATGTTTTTCCTGTTTACCTGGACTTTGGACTTTCGGAAATGACATAGTCTCCAGTGACACCTACGAGCGTACAATAACACACTGTTAGATCATTGGATCTGATGAGTTTGTAAACATCCTGTCCATTGTAACTGTAAATAATGTGTTTGTATAACTTGAGTATAAACCTGAAATACGCTACAAAGATAGCACGTGTCTCTTCACAATATCCAAAGTTTAGAGCCATTTGTTGACCTCTTAATTGCATATTTTAAATGTCTATACTTTTGATTGTGTGAATGATAACTTGTTTTGTTTTCACTTTTTGCAAAAAAAATTTGTAATTTATTTTGTGTTTATTGAAACTTAAAATGTTCCAAAAAATCATTTAAAATATCGATACAACGTTTTAAAGGCTTTAAAAAAACAAAAATCAAATACACATAACTCCATCTTCGTATTGTTGTAGCAATGTAATTATCAAAGTAAATAAATGCATGTACTCTGTCTATGCTTAATACATGTTACGTCTCACAAGGCTAATAAAATTGTGTAATTTGATAACTGAGTTCAAGCAACCTGACGAATTATCTTCATCACTATGGTTACTCACTTTTATCGGTATGTTTTTGAGTCTGTGTTTTCATGTGATGACGTTCGTGTTATTGTCATGTTTTGTGTTTATACACTCATAGGAGTGTGGCATGACGATCAATGAATATCTAGAGGTCAGCGTGAACACCTTCCAGGTAACCAGTGTTGTGATGATGAAATCCAACAGGCGTACGCATGCTATAGGACTGTTTTTTTCTCAAGGGACAAGATGTCCACTATATAGGGCATACATCTCTCTCTGTCCTCACTGAATTGCATGATGTATGATCCAAAATGTCTCCCTTCACCTGTACAAAACCTTCGTGAAATATACATTTTCTAACAAATCACTGTTCAGTAGTGGGGAAAATATGAATGCATTGGTAAATTCACGTTGATCATATACTGGATTTTTAAATTTACTTTCATCGTATAAAGGGGGCAAACATCCAACAGTAAGATTTCTGATAGTGTTTCTTTGAATAAGTAGAAATGAACACTACAATATCGATTTACAACCAGAACTACATGTATAAGCAATATAATTAAGGTTGTTGATAATTAATTCATGCATTTGATTAATTTAATAAATAAATAAAAAGAAAAAGAGATTTAATTAATTTTTTGTCACCAACCACTCCATGTAAATAACAATATAATATTGATATATAATAACATTTTTAATTGCATTTTTGCCAGTGAAATATAGAAAATTATCAAACTAATAAAACTGCAGCAATGAGCAGTGAAAATATAAGATTTTGCAGTGAAAATATATGTTTTGCAGTGAAAATATAAAGTTTTCCTTTTTTGACCTTTCAGAGCGGACCTTTGTATTCACCTCGTTGAAACTTGCCGATTTTTTCAGTCTAATCGGAGATAGATAAATGGGTTATTTTGCTGTATTTCTGAAATTTTCAGACTAGTTTTTGACAAATACTCACTTGATGTTAGTTATTCATGCACATATTCTCCTATAACAGCAGAAAACTCTTAAATATTGCGTTGATCAGTCCTTTCACAATGGCGACGTCAAGACGACGTGGAGTAACGTCACAAAGAGATGACGTCATTACTGATTCCCGCACTTTTTGACACTATTAATATTTCGATGTTTTTTATTTTGTTTTTAAGTTGATGAAATGCAATAAAAAGAAAATTGAATGGTTTCCCGTTAAATATAACATATATTTCACTCGTATGACAGAATATTTCGATATTTTTCACTCGTGCTTCCCACTCGTGAAAATATCAATATTCTGTCATACTCGTGAAATATATGTTATATTAAACGAGAAACCATTCAATATCCTCTATGTATTATAATATTGTTATAGTAGTGGAATATGGAGAAATTCGATCAGGTGACGATATTCTGATAGATCACAACGTGCGAATTTCAAGGTTCATACAATTATATAATGTTTACATATCAACGCATGGAGCTATCATGTGATGTAATTCATGTATCTGTGTACTTCCATGTGTCTGAGATTGACAGAGTGGACTATGAACGTCGAGTAGACGTATTGATCGCCTGTTGTTATGATTGACATGCTAAACACGTTTACCTTTAAAACTGATAACAATAGAGGATCCCCATGATATTCTTTTACGGACATAAAATGATACCGACATAATAACTAAGCCATATTAAAACTAAAATTCGATTAAAGCAGGACACAATATAAACAGTAAATCATATGTATGTCCCGTTTCTTTGAAAAACAAATTGCTTTTGAAAAGATAAATTGAGGTATTCATAAATTTGAATCTTTATTTTTAGATTGATAATACAGCCGAAAGTCGAAAATTAGAGGTGACACATGTAATATGAAACCTAGCCTAATAATGTTGCACAATAATGTGAGTTAATGTGATGACCATTCTTTAGATAATGTGGTAGTCAACTTTTCATTGATCACATATTGTACTAATTTCGTTGTCATTCTAAAATATATCTGAAGTCAATCGGAAACAGGACTTGTTCTATGTGTTTAACTGATTTCCAAAATGACATTTCATTATCTATTATTTGCCTCTACTAAAGACATTAATTGAACTGAATTGTATTTTCGTCTTTTCGAATATATACAGAGCTTATATGAATTTTATGAATACAGAAATACCTTTTCCTGTGCTCGGGTGGCATGCAACGTGCAGATTTTATAAATGTATGTGAAGATCAAAGGTATGTGGCCATATCCAAGACAATGTCCAGATAATGACCCCTATCAGTAGTGAACTCCACACGCATGTCAGACTAGTATGTAAGGGAAATACATTAACATTAAGACACCTAGGAGCGTACAATAACACACTGTTAGATCATTGGATCTGATGAGTTTGTAAACATCCTGTCCATTTTAACTGTAAATAATGTTTGTATCGCTTTAGTATAAACCTGAAATACGTACAAATATATCACGTGTCTCTTCACAATATCCAAAGTTTAGAGCCGTCTGTTGACCTCTTAATTGAATATTTTAAATGTCTATACTTTTGATTGTATGAATGATAACTTATTTTGTTTTCACTTTTTGCAATATTTTGTAATTTATTTTGTGTTTATTGAAACTTAAAATGTTCAAAAAAATCATTTAAAATATCGATACAACGTTTTAAAGGCTTTAAAGAAACAAAAATCAAATACACATTACTCCATCTTCGTATTGTTGTAGCAATGTAATTATCAAAGTAAATAAATTCATACACTGTCTGCTTAATACATGTTACGTCTCACAAGGCTAATAAAATTGCGTAATTTGATAATTGAGTTCAAGCAACCTGACGAATTATCTTCATCACTATGGACTACTCACTTTTATCATTATGTTTTTGAGTCTGTGTTTTCATGTGATGACGTGCGTGTTATTGTCATGTTTTGTGTATATACCCTCATAGGAGTGTGGCATGACGATCAATGAATATCTAGAGGTCGGCGTGAACACCTTCCAGGTAAACCAGTGTTGTGATGATGAAATCCAACAGGCGTACGCATGCTATAGGACTGTTTTTTTCTCAAGGGACAAGATGTCCACTATATAGGGCATACATCACTCTCTGTCCTCTGAATTGCATGATGTATGATCCAAAATGTCTTCCTTCACCTGTACAAAACCTTCGTGAAATATACATTTTCTAACAAATCACTGTTCAGTAGTGGGGAAAATATGAATGCATTGGTAAATTCACGTTGATCATATACTGGATTTTTAAATTTACTTTCATCGTATAAAGGGGCAAACATCCAACAGTCAGATTTCTGATAGTGTTTCTTTGAATAAGTAGAAATGAACACTACAATATCGATTTACAACCAGAACTACATGTATAGGCAATATAATTAAGGTTGTTGATAATTAATTCATTTATTTGATTAATTTAATAAATTAATAAAAAGAAAAAGAGATTTAATTAAATTGTTGTCACCAACCACTCCATGTAAATAACAATATAATATTGATATATAATAACATTTTTAATTGCATTTTTGCCAGTGAAATATAGAAAATTATCAAACTAATAAAACTGCAGCAATGAGCAGTGAAAATATAAGATTTTGCAGTGAAAATATATGTTTTGCAGTGAAAATATAAAGTTTTCCTTTTTTGACCTATCAGAGCGGACCTTTGTATTTACCTCGTTGAAACTTGCCGATTTTTCCAGTCTAATCGGAGATAGATAAATGGGTTATTTTGCTGTATTTCTGAAATTTTCAGACTAGTTTTTGACAAAATACTCACTTGATGTTAGATATTCATGCACAGATTCTCCTATAACAGCAGAAAACTATTAAATATTGCGTTGATCAGTCCTTTCAAAATGGCGACGTCAAGACGACGTGGAGTAACGTCACAAAGAGATGACGTCATTACTGATTCCCGCACTTTTTGACACTATTAATTTTTCGATGTTTTTTATTTTGTTTTTAAGTTGATGAAATGCAATAAAAAGAAAATTGAATGGTTTCCCGTTAAATATAACATATATTTCACTCGTATGACAAATATCAATATTCTGTCATACTCGTGAAATATATGTTATATTAAACGAGAAACCATTCAATATCCTCTATGTATTATAATATTGTTATAGTAGTGGAATATGGAGAAATTCATCAGGTGACGATATTCTGATAGATCACAACGTGCGAATTTCAAGGTTCATACAGTTATATAATGTTTACAGATCAATGCACGGAGCTATCATGTGATGTAATTCATGTATCTGTGTACTTCCATGTGTCTGAGATTGACAGAGTGGACTATGAACGTCGAGTAGACGTATTGATCGCCCTGTTGTTATGATTGACATGCTAAACACGTTTACCTTTAAAACTGATAACAATAGAGGATCCCCATGATATTCTTTTACGAATAAGAAATGATACCGACATAATAACTAAGCCATATTAGAACTAAAAATCAATTAAAGCAGGAAAATATGAACAGTAAATCATATGTATGTCCCGTTTCTTTGAAAAGAAAATTGCTTTCGAAAAGATAAATTGAGGTATTCATACATTTGAATCTTTATTTTTAGATTGATATTACAGTCGAAAGTCGAAAATTAGAGGTGACACATGTAATATAAAACCCTAGCCTAATAATGTTGCACAATAATGTGAGTTAATGTGATGACCATTCTTTAGATAATGTGGTAGTCAACTTTTCATTGATCACATATTGTACTAATTTCGTTGTCATTCTAAAATAGATCTTAAGTCAATCGGAAACAGGACTTGTTCTATGTGTTTAACTGATTTCCAAAATGACATTTATTATCTATTATTTGCCTCTACTAAAGACATTAATTGAACTGAATTTGTATTTTCGACTTTTCGAATATATAGAGAGCTTATATGAATTTTATGAATACAGAAATACCTTTTCCTGTGCTCGGGTGGCATGCAACGTGCAGATTGTGTAAATGTATGTGAAGATCAAAGGTATGTGGCCATATCCAAGACAATGTCCAGACAATGCCCCCTATCAGCAGTGAACTCCACACGCATGTCAGCCTAGTATGTAAGGGAAATACATTAACATTAACACTGAGAATATCTCCCAACATGTACTGAAAGAGTACTGTAGCGGTGATTTCCTCATTCTGAGGCAGACATCATGAATTTAAGTTATAGAAAAGATGACAACAGTATATGTGTACGCTTTTGTTACATACCATGAATACATATTAATTTGTAATGCGATAACATGTTTAAAGGTAATGTCGGACTAAAGTGTTTCCATTGTTTGTATGCAGAATGCAGATTTCTGACTGGTGGAGTTTTTTTTCTTTTCGTACCTCTATGAAAAAACGTAAATTAATACAACTTCAGAAATAAATTATAAGCATTGATGTCAATATTTTTTAGCTTCATAGTGGTATGAAATAAATTGTCAAACCTTTGTACGAGTCAACTGCGCCTATGAAACTAAAAAAGAGACATCAGTTATTAATCTTGGCATTGTTAGGTTGTTTTTTTAAGGAATATAATAATGAAATGTTATCATTCCTTAGTATATATATTCCTGGGATATGTAAAGTTAAGTAAGTTAAGTAACTCGCGTAGACAAGAGGTAAAGTGACCAAGTCCAAGGAGATGTCCAGTTTATAACCCCTATCTGGAGAGATATCCGGATATATCATTTTAAGTAGAATCACGCCACACTGACATTAGTGAACTGTGTAATGACAAAGTACACACGTTACATGTCCTCCATGGCCAGAAATGGTGTCAGGGCCAGAGGAAACTCGGGCTAGCACATACATGATATCGCGTTCCCGTGTTAAGGAAATGTGTATAAATATAAAGTTGATAACGAAATCAATGCGTGTCAACTTAAAAAAATAAAACTCACGCAATTTTATTTACGTTTTGTGTTTCAGATTTTTATTTAAAACGTGTCTACGTGACAAATAACATTAAGTATTTGTTAAGAGGCGTTTAATCTTTCATATGTATACAACATATGTATTGTTGGTCTCAAAAAACCACATTATGTACGCTGTACATGTAGTTTCATACAATTTGGTGAAATTGAAATCGAAAATCACATAAATACGATTTTAACTGCTTTATATTTTGCTATCTCGCGAATTTTTGTATTCCGTTGAATTGAAATACGCTTATTTATCGAATCAAGGACATTGATTCAATGTCTGTTCTTGAATAAAGAAAAAAGAGAGATTAACTCCACAAAATCAATAAACAAAGACATGGAAATATTCAAAGACAAACGACTAAATAATTATAATAATACCATCATGATGTTATCCTGTATAAAGACAAATATTAACTGAAAATACATGCAACTACGAAGGGTATGTCTCACTGTACATAATCATTTAACAGATATGTTATACAAAAAAAAAAAAGTTTACCTGATAGCACGATTTCATAGTACAAGGTATGTTTAACTCGATAACGTAACCTATTATTTGATAGTACTTTTAGCCTAAATTAACGAATATTGGTCATATGTATGAGTTTAATTGTCCATAGAATTCAACTAAAATAATGTATTTATGTATATAAATTTGAGTACCGATTTACTGTATATTCAACCAAATCTCTATACAACGGCTCTACATTGATGGTAAAGAAAATTTGATATTTGGTTCCATTTTCCACGGGGGTCCATTTTCAACGTTACAATGGCAACAAAAATATTCACCGGCCATCTTTTTTATTGTTGATAATGATTCGTTATTTAATCAAACCCTATAACCAACTAGCAGACACCCGCTGGGATAAAAGTAACAGCATAAATAGTGATATGCACTTTACATATTGGTTACATGATTTGGCATAGTACGAAAATTCACTGAAATGTTTCCTGCAAGTATATATATATAAGAACTAGTTAGTAGGTGTGGTACAAGATGGTATTTCCGCAAATGTCTACCGCAGGGGAAACTACATATGAGCAAGGGGTGGAACTGTTCCTTAGCAGAGCCGACTGCCAACATCGTCATAATAATAGTAATAATTTGAAATTTCATATACTGCTATATAACAGCAATATAGCCTTCCGTTGTTCATTGTGGTGTCCTTGGACGAGGAAATAGCTGAACTGTACATATTTATTCGTTATTCGGTAGGCAATCTAAAACCTAATTCATATTTAAAAGTTCAATATTGCCTGGCAGGAAATGTTGGTACCCCTTCAAGTAATTAAGATTTGATTCAGTTATCGATATTCCAACTTAGAAAATGTGATCGATATTGCAAATAAAAATAAAACAATTTAAAAAAAACATGAGTTTCCTAAAATCGATAAAAACACTGGATCAAATGTGAGTTTGAACCGCCTTATTTGACCGACATTCGAGACTATGTCTCTTTCAATGCTGTCCTGAAATATCACATGACGATATTTTGACTCTTTGTCTTGTATGAGGTCATTTTAGTGTCATAAATGAACCAGTTGATCCTAATTATACAATCCCACTCTACTAGGTACTAAAAGTATTACTTGCTATACCCAACAACGTCTCTCACTTTTTCTGATGATATTCCTTTTTTCCATTCTTTTCGTCACAAATGCTGGGAGGGGACGTTTTGGTAAACTAAACATTGACATTGTCTCATATTTCGTATCGACCTGGTAATTTCCCATTACTTTCTACTTATAGTGCTTATATCACCTACCGTGATATCTGGTAGAGATGTTTTACTAACTAAGTACCCGAAATATTCATATCATTTATGATTCAGTAAAAAATTATGATACAAGTGGTTATTTATACCTATGACAGCAATTTGATCGACAACTGGCTTTAAAGTGCAGCGTTGGTGTGGTGTGATGATAATCTTATCTGAAATGACTGGTTGCTAAAGTACGTTACGATAGCCACAAAAGGAAATCCCGGTAGTTTTATAATTAGCCCCAGACATACTGAAGTACTCCATATAGTATCTCAACGCCAGACAGTCAGGGACAACGGATATATCTACCCACCTGTGACAAAGTCCAGCTTGTGGTCATGTAGGTGTACTGAATAGCCTTAGTATACATAACATTTCAGCTGTCATATGAAGATTTACCGTCAATAACGTGACGTCATGATAGAGACAATGCACATGTAGTTATCTATCAAAATTGGGAGAGCTGTGGTCTCGTGAATGCAATTGGAAACGCTTAGTTTTTACAGTATTGCGAACTTCTTTGCAATGTGATAAAACAAAGTTTAAATTGTTTTCATTTTGATTTATCAATACTACATACTCCTAGAGTACATATAAGGTGCAGCACGCACATGTCTTAGATGGGGTCTATAGTAATACACATTTCCCATTACATAGTATATATCACCGTTTAAAATTGATACTCTGGGGTGCACAATCAAGCAGCAACTGTGAATAAGATTCATGTGATGCAAGATACAAAATGTGTTTAAATCAAATGGGTTGGTATGTAAAGAAAGTAACTGAACCTTCCCTCGCAGTCATAAGTGATAATGGAAACCATGGTTACGTTGATGGTGTCACACAATCCACCAAAATATCAAATATTATGACACACGGCCCGTATCTAAATTTTCACCATTAAGTTATATGGAAACCCTAGAGGCGAGTTAAGGTTCCAATGAATTCTATGCTTAAGAGAATCCTTACTGAAGTGTAATTTTTCTATGCGGGTTTCCCACTACTGACAAGATAAGTGACATCAGATAAACTTTTATTTTCTTTAACAATTATTGTAAAGAGTTTTTGCACAAACATTTCCAAAGATCATAAGTTTTTAATTTCATAATATAATCATTATTTTTTCGAGTATATTTGAAAGGATAATGTGTAATAATTTCATTGTTCTTTTGTAACTAAAGATGATTTATTAAAAACTAAAATGTTCTCCCGGTAATTTAATGGTATACATTGAAGCACAAGTGATATAGAAAACACAAAAATACAGAAAAAAGTCATGGCCAGTTGTACTTGAATGGTATGTTTTCTATCGTACAGCATTAGTGCTGTTATCGATTCCCAAATGCTCTCAACACATACAAACATACAACAAATATTTACTTAGTTACGAGCATATGAAAACAAAAATATAGTATGCAAAACTCTACGTGACATTCATCACATATGCTCAACGTCTTTCTCGGCTTGATGTCCTAAAGTCATAGGATCTATGATATTCACGTGAAAAATAAACATATATTCAGTGTCAGAGAAACGACACACAATGTAAATACATGAATGTGAAAAATACTTAACACTAGTTTGGTTTTCACTATGATTATCTAAATTGAGGACACATGGCGTTTGTGCATGTTCCGCCAGTTCATTATTATACATTGTAACGTAAAAGGTTAATTACCTTTTTGTGCTAGATAGTATTAAGGTAATTTGACAGCACATTTTTTTTTTTTTTTTTTTTGCGATGACAAAATGTATTGCTAGATTATTTCTAGTGTCTGATATGCCATTAGGTAATCGATAAAATTCGTAAAAAGCAGAAATGAGAATCATGTTATATTACATTATTTTATGTGTACTAGACATCAAGACATTGCTTATATTTCGTCTTTAAGCGTCGCAGATTAGGTAGCATATACATGTATAGATCTAGAATTACTTCACCTTAGATGAACTGGACACTGGCCCTGGCCTGGTTGATATGTCCCCGAGTAACCCTCTAATGCGCGAGGTCATGTATGCTTTAGGAGTTTAAGAAAAACTCCCTAGCGTAATTCTTCATAATAAATAAACGAAATAAAAAAAACCTTATAATTGTATGTTCCGCTACTCTCCTTTATTCATAAGCCCAGGAGTCTGCACTTGCCTAGATACGATGGTGGTATAAATCGAAATACCCCGTAAAGCTGCCAATGCAAGTGATTTGTGTACAATGTACCTGTATATGGACATAAATAGTCTGATTTGTAATGTTATGTATAAGTACCAAGGCCAAATGGAAGCAGGTAAATTGGCTTGTAACAGGCCGGGTGAATAGTTCAGGGACACCTATTCGACAGCCAGATAGTCCGAAAGGGGTCCACATTTATGTAGGTTTCGATTATTTCGGGATCACTCCAAAAGAAAAAATCATAATAAATTATATATCCTATTTACATGTATGTTGTATTGATTTCCTATTGGTTTGACTTAACTACAATAGACTGACGTAATACTTGGTTTCTCTTTTTTGGGGGTCCCGTCAGATTAACTGAGAACTACTGTAATATAAATCAACAATTTGGGGTCGCACTGTCTACCAGTCAGAAGAAACTGGTCTGAATACCGGATACGTTGGCCTTGAAATGTTATTCGTAGGTCTGAGTTTTATTCGTTATCACTGCGTCAGTTGGCCGCACAGCATGTGATTGCGAGAGTGGGGGGATTATGATATTTTGGATATGACTGTTTTGAAAACTATACTTTTGCCATCTTATATTTGTAATACTATGTATAACATAACGAGATTTAGAAAAAAAATCAAATTGTGTCTGAACTGGACCATTTTAACACTGATTTTCTATTTTATTATTATTATTATTTTTTTTTTTTTTTTTTTTGCAATATTTCAATATTGCTGACTTACATTTATGTAAAAGTTAATACAATCACTTTCAAAGGAGAAAAATTATATTTTGTTAACGTTAAAACACGTGAAACATAACGCGCTATTTCGCGAAACTTTCGAGTTATATCGCTAAACTTTTGCGTTATTACGAGAAAGCTTACGCGTTATATGTGTAACGCGTTATAGTTTCGCGATATAACATGAGAAAAAATATTTTCTCCTTCAAAAATGATTCCAACCTGCTTTAGTATGTTCAAGATGATTGGAAATTGGTCATAAAAAAATAGATGCAGTTTCCTAATAAGTCAAAAATTATGTTGAAAACAGTCACTGGAATATCACAGCTACCTCAATTAACCACGGGTGGAAAATGGAGGTAATATAAACATTTTATAACTGTTCACCATTGCCTGAAACAAAACCTGGCTAGTGTCATCTGAAATGTTGTAGAGAAGAAAAAAACTCCCATCCGCCGATCCCTTAACCTCCACAGTACAGACTATGTTACTTACATACAGAAGTATGTAAGGTAATCAAAGTTATATCTAAGAGCTAATATACACGAAATGGAGGGGGAGTCAAAACAAAAACAAAAATCAAAAACCAAAATCTAGATCAATCGACGCATCTTATCCTCAACTTTTATTTTTCCTGTTTTCTTAATTCATTTTTGTTCAAGCTGAATTGTTGGAACTGACATAAAGAATAATTGCACATGGAATTGAAGCACGATTTTGAATACGAATCACTTGATATATCTTATAGTTCAATTTACGCTAAAATCCATCATAAAAGATAGGTATCAGGAACATATTCCAATATTTTGTGTACAATTGATGCAAAATATGACATACGACACGCTTAACTTGTGTATTCAGTTGAATAGGTATTCAGTTGCCACGTTTTCAAATATAAAGAACCTATCTCCTATCCTTTCATAATGATCTATGACGTTTTGTTTTCTGGTCGGATGGAAACACTGGATTTAAGTGGGGGGGTGGGGGGGGGGGGGTGGGGGGGGGGGGGTCTAAATTCATGAACTTTATTTAAATTCTTTGATACTTTCTAATGAAAACATTTAAGCTAAAGAATTTCCGAAATTTGGCCCAGATGTATTGATTATAATATACCTCAATATGTCAAGAATCTATTTATTTCCTTATTTCTTCAAAAGAGATTTAAAATTGTCATTTCTCGTTCAATCAGATGATTAAATTATTTGTTTTGTCGTGTATAACCACCATAATTAAGATATAGATGATAACTATAATGCATTGTGAGTTAATGTCCATTTAAATTTATATTTGAAGATTGATACTTTATATGAAGTTTGTTAGCTGTGGTTAATTACTAACTATGAGGGAACCGTTTAAGAATTTTTTAGATGAGTATTATTTTTTGCATATTATCTTACCCGATTTATTATTTGATGATGCTGTACTTTGACATACTAGTATTATAATATCAATATTTTGTGCAAGTATTTGCTTGTTATTAAATTATTCAATGATTAAACAGTGTTTTTCTATGGATATTTGAATAGAGTAACGACCCGCCTCATCAGAAATGAAATTGTGATCAACTAGTTAACGTTGAGTAGATAAACAAAACATGCATATTAAATATCAATTTGGTTTCACTTTGCGAAAATATATGTATTGCTTTGTATTCTTGTACTTTATAGATTTGACCTCTGGTTATTGTGAAATATACATTTCGTTGACTTTCACTTTGGCCATTAAAATGGGATAAATGTAGGCTTTCTGATATAATGCCTTTTAACCTCAAATGTCACTTGACTCATGGAAATGTTTAAGACAAAAAGTGAACTCCTACATTAGAGGGACAATTGTTTGTTGTATCTCATGCAACTAGGCGACTACTTGGGATTTCCCTGGAACTTGAGTGTTTTCGCCGAGACAAGAATTGGTACAGAATCGGGCGGTTCTCCTGTATTTTATGCTTCGCGGATTTTGAAGATATCAAAATTAATATGCATTACCAACAGTGGGGATATCTGTGTTCGTTCGTTTCCTCAAAAGTGTTTACGATTCTGGCGTTCACTTCTCATATACAGTATAATAATTTAAGAAGACGAACAGCTGTTTTTAGTATATCGTTTGCCATTATTGTCCGATCGGTTTATGTTTGCTTAGAAATCATGATACAAACACTGTTCTAGTTTGTCTGTAAAAGTCCCATTTTTTTTTTCTTTCTTTAAGGAGAAGACATGCAAGGACACCTCATCAGGTCACCCGAACTACACATATCAACTGTAGCAATATTGCTGTTTAATACGAGCAATGTAAAGGCATTACTCCGTAAATCATCATAATAATGATAATAGACTTTATTTATTATTAATGACATATTGACTCCTCCTACATATGGTCATGATATGGTTCGATCCATCAAAGGTCGTATCAGGTAATATACTAAACTTAAGTCCGCTAAATTATGAACTCAGAAATGTATTTTTGATAAACATTTTTATTAAAAAAGTAATATGGTAAACAAAAACTAAAATTTCAATTTCGGAAAGACTATATTATTTTCGGTGTTAAGATGTTTCTTGTAAACTGTTATAAGTTAAACGTGTTACATTGGCATCATAAATATGAGACTGATAACATACGTTATCGGCATGCATTGTGTAACAAACGAAAAATGACAATAAGTTATTTTAATGCAATTTATTAACAACAAGTATCTGTTAAAAACAACAGAATATAACAATGTACAAAATACAGCGCCTGTCTTGCCCATGACAGGTATTGATTAGTTGTGTATGGCTTGACGTCCTCATAACAGCCAAGGTCGGGACGAACCCAGAGAACTAGATGATACTATCACACAGTATACGGTCTTTATTAATTCAATTTTCAATTTAATTCTTGTATCACAAATTCACAACTAGAGTATTAACATATAAAATTATCAATCTAAACCTTTGATTTAGAGAGTAACACATAAATACAACATGCTGCCTCTCGATATCCTTTTTTTCTGGTTATGTATCTTAAATCAATACACATCCTCTCTAACATACACGTCACACATAGAGACACATTTCCTAACTTACATTCATAATCACTCGTTTCGATGATGTCCATTTGATACAATCCATATTCACAATCCTATCTCATGTTTGAATGGGCAACTATACGTGCTACTGTCTGCCATCATCACGTGTCCATGGATAGGTAGCATCGGTCCCAAGCAGTAGTTTTGTCGTATAAGTACGCGCATTGTAACAAGTCTGCTAGATAGTCTGCTAGAAACATAAGATGATTGAATTTGTATCACAGTTCGTATGCAGTTTCGCAGTATCGTGACCGGCTTGCAATCTGTTGATGCAACGTCATCCATTATTAGCAGATCGCAATTACAACATGACATTCCATCTTGGAATGACATATATACATATCGTATCATCACATAGATCATCAAAACAGTTAGTCATCTGTTTAATGCTGCCAGTGGTTTTCTAAGATTCGAGTGTTGGTTGCGTCAACCCTGATAGATGCGAGCTCTTGTTGGTTTCGTATCCAGTGTGGTTACGTGCTCAATGTTCCAGAATTGGTAACGTTTTATCATCGAGGAAGCTGCAATTACAAAAACCAATGATGGAATCAATCTCTATTAAAAAAATCCCTGGAGGAAAAACTCGGTAATGTATATATCAACGTCTATTTACAGACTGGTTTTAAAAGGTATGACATATAAGAACCGAAACTCCGAAAATGTCACTTTATACCTTACAATAATACATCACGTGAAATAATATGTACGTAAATAATTGTTTAACAATGGTCATACTGTAAAACAAAAATATTCTAAACAAGGTGATTTGATAAACAGCCTAAGTTTTTTAACAACTGTCCTGCCACATGTATCTTATTATAAAACGGCAAACCATTCTCGAATCATAAACAATGTGATAAACAATTGGAAGCCTACCTGATGACATTAAAGATGTTGATGCCTTGCTGATGAAGGCCGCCATCAGAAACATGGATATGGCATAGATAAAACACATCAACGTTAGAACTACAGCCTTTATTTCTAATCCTGATCTTGGTTCTATCCTGTTAAATCTTCTTGATGCAGGAGACTCCATTTTAGAAGTTGGTGTCTATATTTCGACAAATCGTGATCTGTAAAATATAAATATTGTATAAAAATGGGTAAATATGCGTATAAGTTTTATCACTGAATATATTTATATCATAACCATGTTGATTTTACCAATACTAATCTGTATAGACTCGATAGGTTTCGAAAGTGAATACCTACCCACACAGTTGACCGGTGAATGGAACTGACTGCAGACCAGGCATGTGTAGGTAATATAACACCTTTATACAGTGACGTCACTAGCACTAGCTGCGATCTTCAGTTAGGTATACTAAAATCTGCTGATAATTTCCGGTTTAAGTTCAAGTTCAAGGTATCAGACCATGCATATCATGCGTGTAAATACACGATGACATGCGTCCCATGTAGAAAGGTATAGAGTGATTATGAACAGCTGTACATTCAGAAGTCATTAATTTTATTATAATCTTTACAAACAGGAAACTTTCAAGTACATGTATTGTTAACGCCGCCACTCTAATGCACACACACTGACTTTGTTGATAGAAATATCAGTTTTGGCTAACAATACATAATCTCTCGCAACTCAGACTTGTCACTCTACAACACTATGTCATTTTTTTCATTTATTTATTTTTTTTTTAATGTTTTTCGGATAACTAGTATTTTTAAACTTCGATGTTTATTTGTAAAAATGTATCTTTATTTTTCCTTTTTCCTGATAATTTCTGGGTTAAGTTCAAGTTCAATGTATCAGACCAGGCATGTCATGCGTGTAAATACACGATGACATGCGTCCCATGTAGAAAGGTATAGAGTGATTATGAACAGCTGTACATTCATAAGTCATTAATTTTATTATAATCTTTACAAACAGGAAACTTTAAATTACATGTACTGTATTGTTAACGCCGCCACTCTAATGCACACACAGTGACTTTGTTGATATAATTATTAGTTTTGGCTAACAATACATAATCTATCGCAACTCAGACTTGTCACTCTACAACACTATGTCATTTTTTTTCATTTTTTTTTTTTTTTTTTATGTTTTTCGGATAACTAGTATTTTTAAACTTCGATGTTTATTTGTAAAAATGTATCTATATCTTTCTTTTTTCCTGAAAGTCTCATCTTGTCTCAGTGATGCCCATCGCATGTCTAGTATTTCGACGGTGTTTTTTTTTTTCATTTTTGTTTTTTTGTTTATTGTTTTTTGTGTTTGGTAATGTCTTTCAAAGTGAATATTAGTTTTATGACCTTTGACTAGTTAGAAATGTAGTGGTTAAACGTAGAGAGATTTCTGATTCCACAGTCGTCATACTTCTCTTCGCTAATCTTGCTGCTGACAAACTATGCAAAATTTTGAGAACCAAACCTGGACAATTGATATACAAATGTAATTCATTTTCTGAGGAATACTGTCGATACATTTGTAGCCGTTTTTCTTGAATGAACACCTGAAGGACCAAGAGGAATCTAGAAAAGGAGTTCGAGAAATATTCCCTTTTAACACTTTCTGAGAAATGCAGAAAAAATATGTTTTATTCCAAAACTGGTAACCATATCGTTATTGCGGTCAGTTCAAAACTTGATATTGTTTAGCTGGACTTCTATTACTTATTTTTGTAATTTTGACAACACGCTTAATCTTCGATTCCAAATTGGCAGGCCAGAGAACCATATATTTCGTTGGTGCGCAAGTCAATCACCATGTGCTGATGAGATTTCCAGCATTATCCGTGAAATAATGACAAGCTTCGATCGTCAAATTACAAATTGGTGGCCTGAGTCATATATTGCGTTAGTCCGAAAATTAGATATGCAAAACTGAAAGCAATCTTACATGGGAACTAGTGATAACAATAATTATTTGAAGACAGAGGATGGATTGACCACGGACGAAAGGCGATGACCATGATAGAAACGTCAGAAGACAGAATAGATCCCCTCACAAACCACCATCCGGGTGAATAAATGTGATTGATATAAGTTGATAGATCTAAGTTCGCAAATGATGTAAATTAATTCAAATTAAAAAAAATGACAAAAAAAAAAAAAAAAAAAAAGGGAAATGAAAGTCAAACAGTACACTGTCACAATATTCTTTTCTCAGTCTGGTCACTTAGGAAGGTAAACTACAAAAAACACGTCGTAATAAGAGAATCTGAGACGATGATTTCAACCAGAGTATTATCGCATTTACAGAACATATGTGTGGGTTGCGTTCATGATTTATTCTGTCAAAATATTTTTGCTGCGTATAGGAGACGAAAGTTATTTCAAGTTTGGATTTATTCCCACAATTCCTCGTTAGACTTCCCTGTTTGTGTGCTTTGAATGGACAGTGGTTTCATGGACAAAAGACTGCATGCCTCTAGTGGATTTTGGCTGTTGTCCTGGATACAGGGTACATTGTGTATGCGTTTTCAAAACAGACAATAAATTAGTTTTATGTAATTTATTAACAACAGTTCTCTGTGAAAAACAACAGAATTCAACAATGTACAAAATTAAACTTCCGTCTTCTGACTTCTCACTTCCGTACAGCTTTTGACTCTTCCCATCAATACACAACCTTAACTCTTCACATCCATACACAACTCGTCACAACCTTACACAACTCGTCACAACCTTACACAACTCGTCACAACCCTACACAACTCGTCACAACCTTACACAACTCGTCACAACCTTACACAACTCGTCACAACCTTACACAACTCTTCAAATCATACACAGTTCTTCACATCCATACACAATATACATGTAAACCTGAATCACCAGATAGTTTGTTCTTCATTTGACACAAATGATAAGGGTGTGGGGTTACATAACAAACGATAATGTATGTTTAAATCTATATCCGTCTCCATATATCTTGGTTTAATTAATGAAAGCACGTTCTATGTAAACAATATAATTCACAATTTTAAATGGCTGGTGAATCATTATTGATTTTGCATTATCTTACACTCTCACATTCACAACCAAAATTAAAATTCCAGAGTATCGAATAATGAGCCTTATGAATTAAATTTTAAAATCAGGAGAGATCAAAACATATACAGTCTCTCAAGATGTCAAGGTTTTACACTCGCTGTCACTCGTTCAAAATGTAATTCATGGTACCAAATGACACATTCCATATTCAGGATCCAATCACTCTTTATTTGGCAGTTCAATTCAGGCAGAACTCACATTAAAAATGTCAACAAATACTTTTAAAAAGTTCGAAGTCCATGGTTGGACGCGGTATCCAAATTCTGCGATAATCATATCGAATACATTGGCGCAACGTTCACCGTTTTAATTGTCACTGTCCAGTTCTACATCTGACCGATGGATCACTGTGAATCAGCTGTCCATTGGTTAAACACGGTCACTTATGCACACCTTTGCAGAGTACGTATCGTCGTAGAAATCAGCGAACAGTTAGTCATCTGTGTGATGAAATCAGTGTGGGTTTTTGAGATTCTCGAGTTGTTGTATCAGCGATGTTCAGCCCTGATAGATGTGTTTCGTCGTGCGAGCTCTGGGTGGTTTCGTACCTATGTTGGACTGGTGCTCGATGCTCCAGAATTGGTAACTCTTCAATGTCGAGGACACTGTAAGTACAAAAGAACATGATGGAGTTATTCTTAGGATCATTATGAATATAGCTGTCTATTTTTTTAATCGTTTTTTTTTTCGGACCTAATGTATATCAGCAACCATGGAGGCTTGACCCATAACGAAAAATCAACCCCGGGGTCTGATCTAGGGATCGGCCCCTGGGTTAACATATTATTCTGGGTCATAGCATCGTGTCAAGCCACTGTGTATGCAACCTGGAATTTCGTATGAATTCTTTTATAATTAGAGAGGCTAATTGTTTAAGTACTTATCGAGTTATCTGTTATTGCAGAAAATGTTTTGCAGACAAAATATTAATTTTGCATGTATAGTTATTTAGTTGTAGACCTACCTGATGACATTGCCGAGGCTGTTGCCTTGCTGACAAACGCCGCTGTCAGAAAAATGACGATGGCGTAAACGAAACACGCTGACGTCAGAAAAATGGTCTTGAGTTCGAACCCCATCTTGGGCTCAATTCTTTCAAGTCGTCTGTCTACTGAGGAGTCCATTGTTTAATCCGCGTAGTGGATAGTGTATGATGTGAAACAATCTGAAAAATACAAGAAAAAGATGTTAAGTATTTATATAAAGATATATGTTAAGTCCTAATATCTTGATTTGATTCCAATATATAAAAGGGATATAGTAATATGTAGACAAGTACACCTACCTACAGTGGTGACAGTAATGACTATACAGCTGGGGCAGGTACGAGTATATATATATATCATGTAGACAGTGACGTCACCATAGCCAGGTACAAACTTCAGGTATATCAGGATTTCAAGTTCAAGGTACACACGAATTGTGTCACGTGTACTACAGTGTATACTAATTAGGAAATAAAGCTCCCCTCAGCACAGGTGATACAAATACAAAGTATATTCCGTCCTTAATACTAATTATATACTGATATAGCTTTGTCGGAAAGGTAACACCTTAATGTTTTATGAATATTTCAGAATGTGTGAAAAAATGTACGTATCTTGGTATAGTATTTTCAAAGACATCTTCATTTAATGATGCCAAGAGTCAGAATATTAAAAAAGCCTCGATGTATGATGTTTTGAAAAAAGGAAGAAAGTTGAATTTATCGACCAGGTGTATTTTTGAATTATTTGAAAAAATAGTGAAACCAATATTGTTATACGGTTGTGAGATATGGGGTTTTACAAATATACAATCAATTGAGCGTTTTTATTTAAAATTTTGTAAATTACTATTAGGTTTGAAAAAAGTACAGCAAGTTACATGGTATATGGCGAACTGGGTACAAACCCGCTTGTAATTGACATAAAAATAAAGATGATTAATTATTGGTCAAATATGATTATATCAAAAGAAAGTAAATTGAATGTTGCAATGTATGATATGTTATATCATGTATTTATTAATGAAAATAGAGTTGTTCCATACTTAAGTTTTATACAAAATATTTTAAATGATTGTGGTCTGATGTATATATGGAATTCTCAATTCCATAATAATTTGAACCCACAATTGGTTAAAGCTCAAGTTAAGCAGATATTGTGTGATCAATTTTTACAAAAATAGAATAATGACATTTTTAATTCATCGATGTCAGTCTGTTATAGAATGTATAAAATAGAGTGTAATTTTGAAAAATATTTTGATATATTAAGTGACAACGACAGAATTTTGATGTGTAGATTTAGAACAAGTAATCATAAATTCATTGTGGAAACTGGTAGATGGAATAATGTAAATTATCAAAATAGAATTTGTCCTTATTGTGATGCCAATAACATCGGTGATGAATTTCATTATCTATTAAAATGCCCATTTTTGACTTTGGAAAGAAAATTATATATTAATAAATACTATTATACGATACCAAATATTATATAATTTCCACAGCTAATGAACTCTACAAATATCAAAACATTAAGAAATTTATGTAAATTTATCAAAGTTCTGTTTAAAAAACTTATATAATTTGTCCTCCTTATATATTGTAGTTGTTGAATGTTGTAAATATGTTTCTCTATACATTGAACTTTTGTAAAGAGATTGAATAGAAAGTTGAAGTTGAAGACGGACTTTGACGAAGTTAATATAAAATTTGAATACAGTAATAATTATAATCTTTTCGAGCGAAGTTAGATTGTAATCCTTTCAATGGGAGTGGACCAGATATATTCAGTACACTAGTACTGCAGTAAGAATTTTCGAATACGGTACCTGACTATATGCACATCCACCTGCAGAATATACACACGTGAACGAAACGTGACCTTAAATTATCCGATTCTGTAGTCCGTAGCCTTGTCTTGTCATATTAATATCAGGCGTGCTTTAATTACTAGGTCTAAACCTTGAATGAATTTGCTTGTTTTCTTTTACGTTATACATACATGTTCAGAGAGTTATTTATAATCCATATTCAGATTCAATAAAATCTCAATCCTATGATAATATAAATGTACAAAGCGTTCGATAAGCTTTGGTTAAGCTAACGGAGCTTTAGATAATGGTGTCAAATATACCTATAGGCTATATACAGAAAAAGTCAAGGTCAGCTACAGGTAATAATAGCACGTGATTATCAGCTTCGGGATACCCCGTCTAGCCATTGTTTGTACAACTCACAGGTGTTTTGGCAACTGCGTTATCACGGTTTATACATGTATATCATTATAACCGGATATATACTAGTTAGGCGCTGTAGATTATTATAGTCTATATAACACACAATCATATGCTTCAAACATGGATAAATCTTAACATTTTCCAATAATTATGATCTGCACAATGTCGGGGGTTATAATGAGAATAAGCCACTGACAATATATATTAAAATAACACAGACCTTTGGATAACATACATAATGTACCAAATGTGTAAAATATAAGAAACATTAATGACTACGTATTTTGACGACATCGTTGTCGCTGACGATGTACGACAGAAAGAATTAGCTTGCCTAAGGGTAGTCATTGCGTATTCCAGAGATCTGTCATTGGTTAAATATGTAAAAATATGACTAGATGCCTTTAGAAACACAAGAATGTACTATAAAGTACACTGTTAATTGCATATTCGTGCATGATAAATAAAAGCAGAGACACATATAGACATGTAAAATTCATTGATTACCTTCGCTTCAAATACTTAGTCAACTTATTATTAAAATTAATCGCCGAAAACACAACAATTTCTCGATACACGCGTTAGTTTACAGGCATGGTGATGAAATCAGCTGCCTGGCTGATGAAATCCTGTCTATATGTTAGCTAGAATGATTTCAGATAATTATACACAAACAATTGCCAACCATACAAAAATCAATTTAAACTGCATATATTTGTGTGTAATTCACATTACAACTAGTTCCACTTTAAAATGCCAGACTTACCAGTACGTATATGCTGTCGATCCTGAGTCAATGTTCATTTACTTGTGAATCTGAATCCCCTGTTGTTTACAATGTGTACACGCACGTTCTGAAATGTACATGATGTGATCATGTGTTCGCCATGTGCCTTTGTGTACATATATATATCACGTAACCTTTGACCCTGTTCCGGTAGGCTGGACAACTCAAGCCAAATACAAGGTGACCACGCAGGGAACGCATGACCAAACTTTACCATGTACATGTATACATGCAGCTAGGTGCCCGCCAGTTGTCGGCGTGTTAGCACCACTTACGTAATTTACTAAAGGCTAAAACTGGCATGATTATCTTAATCTTTCCCTGGGTCGGAATTACACCTACAGCTTATTATAAATTCATGTTAAGGAAAAACAGATATATAAGTAAACCTCATTGATATCCTATTGATCCTATTCAGGTCCTTAATTTGCAGTAGATAGCTATATGCAAAACTTATTTACAAAAGTTAAATTGATATTAGAATGACTTCTTCGAGATATGCAAATTTTTATATACGTCCCTGGTAAAACTTCTCTATGAAAATATTAAGACTGTTCACAGGTTGTGCTTTCTTTTCTTTTTTCTTTTGTTGTTTTAACGTTACAATTGTGTGACACGATACAGGGGTTCCAAAATACATGTTAACTTTCCCGACTTTTTGACATTATAAACAATATATATATTACGTAAATGCCACATGGATTACATGACAGAGGGGAAGGAGAGAGCCAATTACCAGATTTTGATGATGTCATTGATCAGAAGCAATTATGACGTCATCATTTTTTGTGCTCGGTAATGGTAATGTTTTCATGTTTTATTACATTGAACTGTTTACGAAAATGTTTAGTGAGCTAATTGCTTGATCGCATTTTTTTATGCAAAAAATAATTAGGAATGGTTTTGTCACCCAGACCCCCCCCCCGAGAAATTTTGACAACCTAGTCGACCCGGACAATGTTTTTGTGACCGTACGGCCGAAAGTATTAAAAGAATTGAATTGAACCTATAGTCGCGAGTGGAGGTTATAACCAAATCGAGAGTTTAGACCGGCAACAAAACAAAACAAATATCCTTATATGTATGGCACTACAGTACGTATTGATTAGAACAATAACATTTTATATACCATGATATATACATGTATTACTGTCTCCCAACAACAGACATTGTATTAATGATCTACCATCCAGGGAGTGATTAATAGATTAACATATTAGGTATAAAACAAACACGAAGTTGTAAAAACGATTTGAACATATTGTATATGAAATAGAAAAAGAATCAATAAAAATAGAATTGTTTTGTTAATCGATAATATGCAAAATATCAAGAAGAAACACAGATTGGATTTCTCCCATTCACAGATTTGTCTCCCGTTTTAACTGTCCAAGATTTCTCTGTCAAACCCAGGATGTAATTTCTCTGTCACACCCCGGGTTTAATATCTCTGTCACACCCAGGGTATCATATCTCTGTCACACCCAAGGTATTATTTCTCTGTCACACCCAGGGTGTAATTTCTCTGTCACACATAGGGTGTAATTTCTCTGTCAACCTATAGGGTATGGCATCGAACGTCTTTGCAGCAATGCAATGACGTTACGTCACCAATTCATCATGTCATTTCAGCACTGTGTTGCACTGCAAGATATTTACATATTTTTCAAATATTTGAACTACTGAACACTGAGTAAATAGTATGACGGCGGGAAATAATAGTTCCGTACCTTGATACAATGTCAGAGAAATCTGCTAAGGACAGCTGGTGAATATAAATAAAATCTATACCTTCATTAAATGTCTAGCATCCAGAAAATGACACAAATGGTCCACGTTAATGAGAGAAGAAATATCCTCAAAAGCATAAACGGTTCATTACAGATATGTAATCAATAAAACATTGTTTAACGTTGTTAGGATGAATACAGTGCATGTTTACAACTATAACAAAATTTATAATCCATAAGGAAATAGAATATTTCTAATTGGGATAATGATGTGGACCGTTCAACTTTGGCCGCGGTCTTAATCAACCTCGCCAAAGAAACTTACTGTACCATTGAAATATTGTACTTTCTGGAGACTGATTTTTTCTAACCTGGTGTAAAGGTTTTTAATTATTGTTACATACATGTCACATAATCCCTTAAATATCGGTAGTCTGACATAACTCATTAAGACTGGCTTTCGTGATGGAATTGTATGTGATTTCACATATTCATATATATATCAAAGTTTAAGTCTAGTTACGAAATGCGAGTGTTTAATAGATTATCTGTGTCTGTACGTGAATCTCTCGAAGATAGGGATATACTGTTGTTACAGGTTGACGACTATATACATTATAGGTTAACACTATTAAGTTTAAACAATATTTATTTGATAATCTGTAATACAATAAAATAAATCGAAAGTATGCAAGAGGATTTGGTAACAAGCTTAGAGCTTATGTAAAATCGATTAACACTATTCATCACATATCAATGTCACGCCGGCACAGGTGTAATGACATTTCTTTGAAGTCACAAATATATGACGTCACACGCTTTTCTTGGTAGATTCATATCATTTTTGAGAGAAATCAATTTGAACGTTATCGCTTATTTTCTCGTGAATATGATTCATGTGATGAATAAAATCTTAAACTCGTGCCAGTACAGTATGGGGTTTATCTATGGGGCGCCGTTTTACTATTTATTCCCATTTGGTGATATCGCCTATTCAAATAGGTGATATCACCTATTCAAATGAGTGATATCACCTATTCGAATAGGTGTTATCATTTAAGAACTTTTTTAAGTGATTTCACCTATTCGAATAGGTGATATCACCTATTCGAATGAGTGATATCACCTATTCGTTTCATTAAGTGATATCACCCATTAGAATAGGTGATATCACTTATTGAAACGAATAGGTGATATCACCAATTCGAATAGGTGATATCACTCATTCGAATAGGTGATATCACCAATTGGAATAGGTGATATCACTTAAAAATATTCTTAGGTGATATCACCTATTCGAATAGGTGATATCACCAATTCGAATAGGTGATATCACTTATACAATTCTTAAGTGATATCACCTATACGAATAGGTGATATCACTTATGAAATTTTATAAGTGATATCACCTATTCCAATTGGTGATATCACCTATTCGAATGAATGATATCACCTATTCAATCAGTGATATCACCTATTCTAATAGGTGATATCACCAATTCATTTTTCAAATAAGTGATATCACCTATTCGAATTGGTGATATCACCTATTCGAATTGGTGATATCACCTATTCGTTTCAGTAAGTGATATCACCTATTCGAATGAGTGATATCACCAATTCGAATTGGTGATATCACCTATTCGTTTCAATAAGTGATATCACCTATTCGAATGAGTGATATCACCTATTCGAATGGGTGATATCACTTAATGAAACAAATAGGTGATATCACTTATTCGAATAGGTGATATCACTCAATCGAATAGGTGATATCACTTAAAAAAGTTCTTAAGTGATATCACCTATTCGAATAGGTGATATCACTCATTTGAATAGGTGATATCACCAAATGGGAATAAATAGTAAAACGGCGCCCCATAAATATGTCATTAGCCTCAAAGCTCGTTATTTAAATATTCCCGCGTTTCGCTTAGTATAGCGGGAATAATTTGTCTCTGTCGGCACGTAAATGCAGGTGTTGCACGTGCCTTGACGTCACAGTGGTTCACGTGTATCGGGTATACAGTGTGTGTGTCATTCCTAGCCGCCGCGCCGTACTGTACGGTTATGTCATATAATTAAGCCAGTTATACTGTCCCCACATCATGACGACTTCTACAGAAGATTTTATTACCGCCCGTGTGAAAGCGGCAGTGGAGGCCTCTCAGGAAGAGATTGTTTCAAAAATGAGTTCCGTCATTTCGCACAAGCAGGACAGTTTCGAACATAGAATGAGTGACTGTTCCGAGGCCCATTTTTCCAAGTTACAGCAAAATATTTTATGTGGGGAGCCACACAAATTTTCCAGGAAAAGCTGTGAAGATCAGCACAAATTCAATGTGAAAGTTCGAGCCAAGTTAATGGAGGCGGAACATTTATCCACGACGGAACCACTAGCGTCAAAGGCTAAAATTTTGGAAGGTATTGGCCTAATTGACTATAGACAGAAACTTGTTAAACTAGCCGACACTTCGGATTGTGGATGGAAAGCTGTTGACGAATATATTGCGAATCCTATCGCTTCCGATTCGGACGATGAGCGCAAGATGGATCGCGCCAGAGCCAGGGCCAACAGAAAGGCCAAGGATTCAAAACTAAAAGCCAATAAGGGAAGAGGTCGTTACACCCCTTATAGCGACCAACGTCTTCAATCCAATAATGCCACAGGGAATACCCAGGACGGTTTCAGAGGAGGTCCCCAAAGGAGTGCTATTAGCAGGCCGGGGAGCTGTTTTGCCTGTGGGAAGTTCGGACACTGGCGTGTCGATTGTCCTGCCCTGGCGGGAGGAACAGTGACGTCTGGCAGTATTAAGATAAGCAATATTTGGTTTACTAAACATGTACATATCGTAAATGACGATCAAGGCCGTAAGACAGACGACTCTATATTGATAGGTAAGAGTATCATTCAGTCAATGACGGACCAGTTAGGCGTCGCAAATGATTCAGGTCCTGAAGCTTATCGTTGCAGCGCAAATGATAGTTTTTCACAAACTTCACCTGTTGGCAGGTTGAAAGGTTGTTTTGATTTTTGGGAGAGCACAGGCGCATGTGACGCTGTATTATCAGTTGTGAAGGATGGTTACAAGATTCCTTTTCGTGAAATTCCTCCTTCTGTTGTGTTAATGAATAATAAGTCTTCACGGGATAATATCCCTTTCGTACAAGGTGAAATTGAAAAATTGGTCAAATTGGGCTGTGTTTCAGAGGTTTCATATGTACCTTTCGTTGTCAATCCTCTAACAGTAGCGTACGGTAAGTCGGGTAAGCCACGCCTCGTTCTAGATTGTCGGCATATCAATCTCTATTTGCATAAGTTCAAGGTCAAATTCGAGGACGGTAAAGTCGCTAGAGATATTTTTCAACAGGGCGATTTCTTGTTCACTTTCGACCTAAAATCGGCCTACCACCACATTGAAATTTTTGCTGATCACAGGAAGTTTCTTGGTTTTCATTACATTTTTGATAGCGTTACCCGTTATTTTGTGTTCAATGTGTTGCCTTTTGGAATAGCCACGGCCGGCTATATATTCACAAAGGTTCTCCGCGAGGTAGTGAAGCACGTGCGTGGTAGGGGTTACAAATTGATCATGTACCTTGACGATGGTATGGGCGGAGACGCCTCTGAAGGCGGCACTAGAGATGCCAGCGCATTTGTTATGCAGTCATTGATCAATTTTGGTTTTATTTTAGCGCACGAGAAGTGTCAGTGGACACCATCACAATACGCCACGTGGTTAGGGTACACGTGGTCGATGTCTGTAGGCGTGGTCAGGGTATCGTCTGCTAGAGTAGAGCTATTGTTGGGTCAACTGTCTGACATCATGACTCGGGTCAATGAGAAAGGTCACTATATGTTTCCTGCTAGGTATCTCGCCGGCGTAATAGGGCGTGTCATATCAATGCAAAGCGTGATCGGTTCAGTGGCGCGTTTACGCACACGTGAGTTGTATAAATGTGTATTGTCCAGGTCTAGTTGGAATGCGTACGTCATACTCAGTAGTGAGGCTCTAGAAGAAATAGCATTTTGGTCGTTGAACATTGAGAAACTGAACGAGAAAGGCTGTACTATCAAAGAAAACAGTTTTTGCAGTTCAATCGTTTGTACTGACGCGTCCGGTATTGGTTACGGGGGCTATGTTATGCCCTGTAAGAGTCCTTTGGAGGATGTTGTTGTCGATGTAGGTCAAGGTGATTACGTCGCAGATAATGACTTAGATGATTTGGCCCCATGGGCGGGATTCCCTTTGGAGGGACAAGTTTGTATGGGCGATGCCCCATGTTTCTGTTTGCCTTTGGAGGATTTGTCAAATGAGGTCAGGGCCCCTTTGGAGGGGACTTGTGAAAAATCAAGTGTTATAACGGGCACTTGGAGTGAGGATGAAAGGGTACGTAGCTCAACCTGGAGGGAGCTTGAAGGTATGAAGCGCGTCCTGTTTAGCGCTGTTGATGATATAAAAAGTCAGCACGTAAGACTGGTTACTGACAATAAGAATGTAGCCTCCATTCTTAAGGTAGGTAGTAGAAAACCCAATCTTCAAGCAGTAGCTTGTGAGGTAGTGGATTTTTGTGAGAATCACGGTGTAAGTATCAGTACTCAATGGATACCCAGACAGTTGAACAAAACTGCAGATTGTTTGAGCAGATGTACGGATGCCGACGATTGGTCGGTTCAAAGGTGGGTTTTTGATTTTTGTGAAGTGTTATGGGAGCAGCACGATGTAGATAGATTCTCTACAGATTATAACACAATGTGTGACAGATTTAACTCGCGCTTTTGGTGCACGGGTACTGAAGCGGTAGATTGTCTCACTGTATCATGGGGTCGGCTAAACAACTGGATAGTACCTCCCCCCAGGTTAATATGTAAGGTCATTGAAAAGATGTCAAAGGAACGGTGCCGTGGTACTCTGATAGCCCCTGTTTGGAGGTCTGCTCCATTTTGGCCTATTCTGTGTTTAAGCGAGAATAGATTCGACAGTTTTGTCGTGGATAACCGAGTATTGTCGAATAAGAATGTTACAAAAAAGGGTAGGGGTAAAAACGGCGTTTTTGGCAGAACCGTTTTACCCTTTGCCATGATCGCATTGCGTTTAGTTTTCTAAACCGGGTTATTTTTCACACACGTATATATATATTTGTTATTTGTTTAACAGGCATAGGACTACATACCACAATCGACCAAGCGATTAAGGACTCGGGCGTTGTAGAAGGTTCTTCACTGCATAAACACGTCGTCGGTTTAAAGAGCAGGATACTTCAGTGCAAGAGTGACAGCACGAACTATAAATACTTCGGTGCTTTTAAACGATGGGAGCGTTTCATAACAGCGCAGGGATTTCCGGCAGTACCAGCCAATTCCATACACATATGTTTGTACCTGAACAGCTTATTAACTAAAGGATCCTCATTTGCAGTGGTTTCTTCGGCAGTGTATGCTATCAAGTGGGCTCATAGCTTGAACGGATTGTCGGATCCAACAACAAACATTTTTGTAAAAAATCTTTTAGAAGCTTCAAAACGCATAGCGAAGAAACCTGTGTGTAAAAAGGACTCTGTTACCAGTGGCATTTTGATTAGGCTTTGTGACATTTTTTCAGAATCTAGCGACTTGTTAGTTGTCAGGGATTTAACCATGATTTTGCTTAGCTTTTCAGGATTTTTGCGCTATAACGAGCTCAGCAATTTGCATTGTTCAGATGTTAAGCTATCGGAGAGCTATTTCACACTTGTAGTCCGTAAGAGTAAAACGGACCAATATCGGTTCGGCAGTGAGATTATTATCAGTAAGGGTGAAACTACGGCGTGTCCGTACGCCATGTTGATGAAATATATTCGTATAGCTCGCATTGACATCGAGTCAGATGATTTCTTGTTTAAACCAATTTATAGATCGGGCTCAGTTTGTGGTTTGATTCACAAAAATAAACCGCTCAGTTACACGGGAGCTAAGGAAGCTATCCTGAAACGGCTGAATTTGGTTTCGGAGGGAAAGAATTTCGGTTTACATTCTTTGGGATCAGGAGGGGCCAGCATGGCGGCCAACAATGGCGTTAATGATCGCTGTTTTAAGCGCCACGGGCGTTGGCGTAGTGAGTCTAGCAAGGACGGATACATCGCTGATTCTATCGAGAGACGGTTAAATGTGACGCAAAAATTAGGTATCTGAAATCAAAATATATACAGGCAGTTAAACGTGACGCCTAATGTTTTAGACATCGCGTGTGTTGTATACGACGTATTCACTTAGTTATTTAGGATAACTATACACGTTTGATATATATATATATATATTTTCTACTCGTACTTTCCCCTTTCTTTGTTATTCCTATACACGGCGGGCTAGTCGGCAAATGGAATTTGCGTGTTTGGTGTTGTATTAGTATAGAGGAGACTTAAATATTCCCGCGTTTCGCTTAGTATAGCGGGAATAATTTGTCTCTGTCGGCACGTAAATGCAGGTGTTGCACGTGCCTTGACGTCACAGTGGTTCACGTGTATCGGGTATACAGTGTGTGTGTCATTCCTAGCCGCCGCGCCGTACTGTACGGTTATGTCATATACTTTTTCTGTGTAGTTATATGATTTCTAGTGTCAATGCTGTCACAGTAGTTCATATTTGTCTGGCCTATAAATCCAGCATATGAAATCTTAAGCATTGAGGGCTGGTGCACCTCCTGCTCTCCCGTAAGACAGGAGTTTCAGGTTGGGTGGCTCGCTTGATTTCACATAGGCCATATAGGGTTAAAGTTCAGGCTAGTTTTAGGTCAATGTTATCATAGGGATGATTTCGGTGTTCCTTTAGATTTGGCTATTCATTTCGCATCAATGTATTTGTATCATATGAAATTGGCATGAATGTTGCTTTTCTGAATAAATTCCGGCTTCCTATACACGGCGGGCTAGTCGGCAAATGGAATTTGCGTGTTTGGTGTTGTATTAGTATAGAGGAGACATATCAACTTCTTGACACCACGAAAAGATACTCTATATTCTGATAACAACATCTAAATGTATCATAAACAGTGAGCAAGTGAACAGCATATTAAAATATTAATTTAAGGATTGATTGTCAATTTTGTTGCTTGCATGGACTGATGAAGGAAGTGAAGCAGTTCATTTACCATTTGCACGAGGTTCACTTCCCTTCATCAGTCCATGCAAGCAACAAAATTGACAATCAATCCTTATATTTACGTTAACCAAATTAAAAACTTCGCCAACACATTGCAAAATTCGGTCACAACGGTGTAATGTAAGTATGTCATTTTGTAACATTGTTATACTTATCGTACATGTGTGCACAGTCGTGGAACAGCAGACAGTCAGCTATTCTCGTCACCAAGGCAACACAAAATATAGTCCCATACACGTTTTGATTATTACGATGTTGATACACATAAATACGATATTTTCAAGGTAAAATATTCATTTATAACAAATATTTATGATATTGTATAATAAAAACTTAGCAATACCCATATAGATACGAATTTAAAGTGCAGTGTTGACAGTTATAGTATGTGTGTGATTTGGTCACTCGAGACAGAGGGACTCGGTTAAAAAATGAGCACAAGGTTAACGTGACGACAGCTGTTCAGTGAAATATCACAACATTAAAAAACAGAGTTTATATACTCTCTAAAGCCTTTAAAAAAATGGATTTTGTAAGGTTTTATAATTTGAATGAATGTTGGATTTTTAGTCTTTTGATTTTTTATAGATGTCATATGTTACTCAAAATTTTACGCCGAACCCCTGTGACCAGTATGTGATGCAGACTAGGCCTAATAGCCGGGATATTCAGAGCTCCAGAAAAAGTGTAACAATTTGGATTTTAGTCGCAGATGTACATTGTGCTCTTGAAATATTGGATTCCATTGTCATACTGGCGTTTTTTTATGTAAATTCTGATAATAGTAAGTAAAGAAACATTGATTTGAAAATTCGACGGCCGGAAACTTGTGTCCTCCATATTTTTAGATTGAGTCAAATTACGACAATAATGTGTTCCTGTGCTCGATAGCCTATAGCATACTGCTGCTACAGTCTGTTTTGTGTTGTTAAATCAGCTAACGTTAGACCTACTGCGCTACGTAGGTCATGAGCTCGGTGCTATCGGGAGTGTCAGTGTTCTGTCAGATCCTGTTTTCTAAACTATCTGCATTATACTGGCATTTTTATTAGCACATAAAGCGGCTATTCCACTTGTGTTTATATACGTTGATATCAATGTTACACAATTCACAAAATGAAAGTGCATTCAAGTCTGAGGCGGTACAGAACTCGATCGCCATTGTAAACTCAGTGAATGTATTCACACGCCGCAAGAAAGTGATTCGTCTCTCAGAGCAGAAGCACGCGACCCAAAATCTTCAACGGGAAATGAAGTGATCTGAGTTTACTATGTTCATTGAGGCGGAGCGAAGTGAAAATGTAAATATTTAGTAATGCATGCATATGCAATATATCCCAAGAAATGAATGAACTAATGAAAGAAGGCCTATCAACTTCTTCCTCAGAAAATAATGAAAAAAGTAAGGATGTGATATAGAATATTAGTAAGTCACATGACAGAATACTGATTTCCCATTGGCTACACACATATGGGAAGGATGATGCGATTAAGTGCCCGCTCCTCCGGAAACTGTCATTTTTTGTTTGAACGTTAATCTATTGTGATGTCACTGTTACTGTTGAGACAGACGGATGCGACGAAAATAACTGCCGATGACACATTCAGTGAACATTAAAATTAGTAGTACCAAAAAAAGTATTGCCTACAACGAGGGCACTATGGTCTGACAATGTTGTCCCAAGATGGAATAGTACCATCGCCTCCGATAAGGGTACTAAACTTTCCTCGACAACAGTATTAGATCATAGTACCCCATGAAGAAGGCAATACTGTATACATATACATGTACATTAATCAATGAAAACTTTCGATTAACAAGATACAATTTTGCGACCTACCCACGTGGCCATTTTGGTACCAGTAGACGATTCCTTCCCCAAGGGAAACAAAATTAAACGCCGCGAACAATCAGTTAATTGATCATTATTTAGGAAAGACTTACCGGATATATTATTCTCCGAAGAATAAAAAATAAACTACAATTATTAACAACATAATAAAATGGCTTTGATCTTCTAAAACATTAGTTATACCAGTAAGTCTACAGAGATTGGCATACACAATATCAATTATGTTATGTAACGACGCCGGTCGCGGCGTCATATTTAATGATCGATCGAAATATTAATTGGACAAAAAGTGAACGTCCGCTCAAATGATTTTGTCCTTGAATAGGACACCGGTGCTGTACGCTTATTGAAGAGGTTTATCTACATAGAAAATGAAAGTGTCGCCAACCCTTTGTTATTTGGTATTCCTAGTAGTGCTATGTGGCGGTGCTTCAGGAACAATGGAGTATAAGGCAGGTAAGTAATAGATATATTTATTTTGATTAATAACTCAATAAATTGGGACTGCTGCATGGTATAAAGGGAGTGGTGTATCATGTGTACCCTGTATTGTATAAGTTATTTTGGTATGCATAGAAACCAAAAAATGTTGAGATCATAATTATCAAAACTCTCATTAACATGGTAAGCAAAATACTCGTGCCTGACATCGCAGAAATCATTTGTGTTGTAAGGAAGCATATAAGTAATGGCTCCATAACCGCATAGTTATAATAGAAATGGGCATGATACCTAGTGCGCTTTTCAGAGCAGACATACAGCCGTTCTTGAAACGGAAGTAGTTCCCTTTCTTAATCATCTATATGTGTTTTGTGCAATTTTCCTTAAAAAAATCGAGATGAACAAAGATAAGGGAGATGTTTCCAGCTATGTTAATTTCTAATAGTCGTTGGCTTTAAGAAATGTTTCCTTTTTTCTGTTGGTGATCTGCTATTTTCTATTTTTCGATAGGTGATTATGAAAGGCCGTTCATGTCAAAAACGAAATACATTTAACGCGTTAGCATTTAACGCGTTAAACACATTTAACGCGTTAAACATAACATTTAACACGTTAAAACTAGTTTTAACGCGTTAAGATTTTTTTATTAACGCGTTAAGTTGTAGGAATATTTACTGTCATCAATGTTGCCATGGCAGCCGACCAGATAGACGAACTATCGACAAGTACTTGTAGTAGGCTGATGGATGTTGGAGTGATAAATACAGTCTCTACATCTCGTTTTCTGTAAACTGCATTTATAACATGGTATATTGTGAGATGTTCTGTATTATCTCATCAATGTTCAAAGATGACAAAACTACCAAATCACTGAACAAAATGCCACCTTCGTGTCGATGAGTGCATTTTAAATGTTATGTTTAATGCGTTAAATGCTAACGCGTTAAAAGTATCTCGTTTTTGACATGAACGGCCTTATATAGGTGATCAACTCTTTGCTTTGTGTTATCAAAGTTTATGCTTTAGCCACGCCTTTCAATAAAATTAAATGATGATATGTTTTTCCAATTTCTTGATTGCGTAATTGATTTCAAATGATTTTTAAGAAAATATTTATTTTACGTGACATGACATTCAAAGTATGGAATGTATTCTCGCTGTCAATGGAACCAAAACACGAGTACCAGATAACACGGTCAAGTTAATTGTCATACCGCGATGAACCTTCTATTGCATCAGCGTATACATAAACAGGTATTAGGTAAAGTTGGATAACATGATTCTGAAGTATGATATTGGTATGCCCTATCTAGTTGGTTCTAATGGATTCAAATCTATTGAGGGATTGCTTTAACCAAATGTTACATGAACTAGCTTTTCTTTCTGTTTTGTCTTGTACTCAAAGCTCAATTGCTGGTGTTCTAGGAACAATGGAAAGCAAACATTTCATTTTGATCATCTTTTCACTACATAAATTGAACTGGAAAAAAATGTAATTATCATACGTATATGTATTGTATCATGATAAATGCATGTAACTAACTAACTTTATTTCGCAAAATGTATTTTCGTTTGGATTGCGAAGACAGCCGATCAAAGTTTCAAACACAGCAAAACCAAAGTACTGGCAAGGAAGTAAACAAGGAATTAAATCATGTTCTTTTTTTTGGGGGGGGGGGGGGGGGGGGGGGGGGGGGGGCTCATCTCTGTTGACGGACTTTAAGCCCTCGGCATTTGCCGTTTTCTGATACGCCACACCTGAATTCTATTATTAGTTGCTCTAGTCAAGAATATATATCATACACTGTACATATTTAGTAGATGTTCTTTCATGTCTACAATTTATCATATCAAAATTAATTAAACCATGGGATTGGTGACCAACCCCTATCCCTCTGTGTATTTTAAACATTTGTTAAGGTCATTTTGATTGTTTCACACACTATTCCTGACTATTCCGGAATTATACAAGATCAAAGCATATTATATATGCTATTTGATGCAGATTTTTTATTCATTTTCCGACACTGTCTGTATTACAAAATTCCAAATTACAGCTGCTACTTACTAACGTGTTATTCATCCCCAGAACCCTTTAAGAGAACATTCAGGTGATTCACCATATATAACCTAGTACAACTTGTTTTGATTGGATTATTTAAAATCTAGCCGAAGATTTCGGTAATATGATATGATATGCATCTTTTTGAATTATTTGTTTTAAAAAAATGGTTTACTATTTCTCAATTTATATATATGTATTTTGGAGAAGGCCTTCGTAATATTAATGTTGTAGTAAGTTGTACCTAATCCTTTCCGCTTTTAAAGCAAATAAAATATGTTTAAAACAAAATCAACTGGTATTTATCCAATCTCATGAAGACTTTTCGGGGAACTTATTGACGTTCCTGGTCGATTATCTTCATTAAAACATCCATTAAAGCCTTGTCATCGTTCTATCGCCTGTTGTTCGCGGATCCACCATATACCATATTCGATACCTATATTCCGTGATTCAGTTATGGACCAATTAAATACTGTGATTCCAACGTCGTGGCAGGAGTAATAGCGACTACTTAGGTTTAAGAAAGTTCATATTGAGAATACTTGTAAAGCCAGTCTTTCACAATGACAAGATAATCATTTCATGAACTTTTATTTTTGTATAGTTCATATTTTATCATGTTACAGATTATCAGATATCTGAAAGTGTGTAAACAAAACAAGATACAGTGGAACCTCTATAAACCGAACATGCATGGGACATGACTATTTGTTCGGTTTACAGAGGGTTCGGTTTGGAGAAGTTGATCGAAAAATGACCGGTCGAATTCCGGATATAATTGGTCGGACGATTTTTTATTAGAATGCACCCGATTACAAACCGGCACGTACACGTAGACAATATTTGGTTTGTCTGAATAATATGCATATTATGAAAGTTAATCAATGTACATGTATATATTGCAGAATATATAAGAAAGGCAAATGACTTTAACTATAGTTTTAAACAGTTTTTTCACATGTACAACTACACTTTACGATCGACCTACATTTTGTTACATCCGGTGAAGCTTCCGTCATGTGGATGGGGCCGATAGTCCAATACGGAATATTTTACATATCGACTAATATTAAAGGGTGTGAAGATGTTTTGTTTCAATATCAATTACAATTGATCAGTTGATACTGGTCGTATTTCCGACATCGCTGTTGTCTAAAAAAACATCAGTGGCTTCTTTTACGAAAACAACCCCCTTTGGGCCTCATTTAAATTAAATGCGAAACTCAGGCTTCTAGCTCTACTTGCATTGAGAAGATAAACGAACTGACGCGCTTCAATGAAGTGTGACATTGTTTCATAATTATCGTGTTGATTATACACTGGGCCATCCGTCATAACGCCCCCTTGGGATATATATTGGATACCTGTACAAATCACCTACGTAGGTCCCGAGACAATAAGGCTTCACACAATACCCGTCACAGTTGTTGTTTCACGGTTGACTGGCCTGACCTCGTGTCATAATCGCTCAGGTAAGGCCGGTTTTCAGAAGTAATTTTTGGTATATTTTAACAGGAACCGGACGCAAAATCGGTCCGGTGTTCGGAATTCAGAGGGATCGGTATTTGGAAGTTTTTTAATACTATAATAAAGAAGGATCAATTCCGTACAATGTCAATTCGTTCGGTATTCAGAGGTGTTCGGTTTTCAGAAGGTTCGGTTTTCGGAAGTTGCACTGTAATATTATACGATATCAGATATCTGGAAACAATATGGCAAGGTGCTAACGGTTGTCTCAGCCTAATTGATAGAATAAGGAGCCGTAGCAAACATAAATATGCTTGTTTTAATTACATGTGATAAGGATCTTTTTTCAGATATTCTTCTGAATCCATGTGGTAACGATAGAAACTTCACAAACATCACGTACCAGATACACGTACCCGATGGAATCACGTGGGTTCGACTACAAGAGGTCCACGAAGGGGAAGTATTCCTTATAATCCGACAATGTAAGATATAAATGTAACTTGCCTGATTAATCAATATCTTTCTGGTTTATATTTTTTGCTGGATCGATATTGTGTCATGTATTGATATTTGTAAAACTAAAACTCATTATTTTAATTCGTGCGATGTCCACATAACATACTATTAGATGCAAACATGAAAGTATTGGTGTACAATTTACAAACTGACAACCGCTGACAAAATGATAACAACAGATATACAAATAAAGTTTTAAAATTAAACACAGTGGTGTCAAGCTATTGTATCCTGATTATTGGTACAATGTATTACATACAACGGTATGGCAGTTTAAGTTCTTAAACTTAATTTCTTTATTAGACACATGGAAATAAATTCAATAAACTATTAGTTAAGACATACGTTCATTTCGAACTAATTTTGTTTTTGCTGAGCGATGCAAACTTTAACAAAATATACATAGGTCATCATTGCTATGGACCATATAGATATGTATATATGTCTCTGGACCCATTGATAAATCAAATAAATAAATTTATGAAAACTACATTCGATGTAAAGTTATTTGTATTAAGATATTTAACGCAATTTATTATACCATTTATTAAGTGGGTTGACAGTGCGAAATTGTTTGGGGGTTTTTTCGCATTTGTATTCTCTGAGTTTACCTGGTGACGTGATTTATTTTTATAATAACACACAATCCATTTATCTTTCAACAGTGAGGGCTCTAAAGGAAAACCATACAGATTTAGTCATCATGTCCTCTAAGCTCATGAGCGCATTTCCTGTCCAAAACCAGCAGTCATTTGCTCCAATGGAGGTTATTTCAATGGCCACTCTAACTAACCATCCGTATACACCTTTTGCTTCTATGAATGGCGATGAAGAATGTTCACCGTGCAGGGAAAACGGAAGTGTTCATTTCAAAATGACAAATTTGCTCATAAATGAACAGGACTGGTGGTCTAGTCACGTAATAGTTATTGCCGACACTATTTTCGAACACCTGAGATGGTCTACCGTTTGCATATTTTATGAAATGAAAATGCGTATGTACATTATTGATTGCCTTACTTATAAGAAATGTAGATATGATTTGCTGTTCTCAAAATGCATGTGATTGTTACTGGGACTTTTCATCATAACATGAGTATTTGTAAAGCTTTCTAGGAATATACTACTAATCTATACTGTTGGTGATTTGTAACGACTGATATATTTTTAGTGTTCTGTACGACTGATGTATTAATTGTTCTATACGACTTATGTATTTCTTGTGTTCTGTACGACTGATGTATTTTTAGTGTTCTGTACGACTGATATATTTTTAGTGTTCTGTACGACTGATGTATTTTTAGTGTTCTGCACGACTGATGTATTTTTAGTGTTCTGTACGACTGATGTATTTTTAGTGTTCTGCACGACTGATATATTTTAAGTGATCTGCACGACTGATATATTTTTAGTATTCTGTACGACTGATGTATTTTTTTGTGTTCTGTACGACTGATATATTTTTAGTATTCTGCACGACTGATATATTTTTAGTGATCTGCACGACTGATGTATTTTTAGTATTCTGTACGACTGATGTATTTTTAGTGTTCTGTACGACTGATATATTTTTAGTATTCTGTACGACTGATATATTTTTAGTATTCTGTACGACTGATGTATTTTTTTGTGTTCTGTACGACTGATATATTTTTAGTATTCTGCACGACTGATATATTTTTAGTGATCTGCACGACTGATATATTTTTAGTATTCTGTACGACTGATGTATTTTTAGTGTTCTGTACGACTGATATATTTTTAGTATTCTGTACGACTGATATATTTTTAGTGTTCTGCACGACTTATGTATTTTTAGTGTTCTGTACGACTGATATATTTTTAGTGTTCTGTACAACTGATGTTGTTCTAGTGATCTGTACGACTGATATAGTTTTAGTGTTCTGTACGACTGATGTATTTTTTGTGTTCTGTACGACTGATGTATTTTTAGTGTTCTGTACGACTTATGTATTTTTAGTGTTCTGTACGACTGATATATTTTTAGTGTTCTGTACGACTGATATATTTTTAGTGTTCTGTACGACTTATGTATTTTTAGTGTTCTGTACGACTGATATATTTTTAGTGTTCTGTACGACTGATGTTTTTTAGTGTTCTGTACGACTGATGTATTTTTAGTGTTCTGTACGACTTATGTATTTTTAGTGTTCTGTACGACTGATGTATTTTTAGTGTGCTGTACGACTTAAATGTATTTATATTTTGTTGTTCTATACCACAGATTTAGAATTTGTTGCTCTATACGAATGATATATTTTCTTGTTCTACACGACTGATATATAAGAATACGTAACCCTATGTTCTACAATCATAACCTACGAAAAGTATGGCACATATGTATTCCTACCATGTTTAAAATAATTATTTACAATAAATTTTTGAAACGTCTCAAAATATAAATGTGACAGTTTTATTTTGCTAGACGATCACACTAAGGAATAGAGTGAATATTTGCACTTATACGAGGATATAGATACCACCATTTATTTTGTTTGTTTACACTTTCTGTTAAAGAACGTCTGGTGGATCTACTCCTGGAGCACTGGTCGGAGAAAAGTATCATGTTTAATACCTATATCGTCGACAGAATGTCTGAATCAGACGTTGTCAGTGTTCTTAGAGGTTTTAAGCCAGAGAGTAATGTGACCAAAGGCATGGCTAATTTTCTGGTCTTGTGTGAGGAATACTTCACAACTTTTATCTTACACGTGGTAAGGTTAACCGTAAAATACTACTCAGTAGATAGATCGGATTGATAGACATACTATCATAATGTATGGCCTATCCTCAATCGTCGATTATTGGAGGGGATTATATTTTTTCAAAGGGTATGTCTATATGTTTGATGTGATTACGTACATTTTTTTCTGTATTATTTTTATTCTAAAAACCAAACATTTGAAGTTGTTTTTCTATCACAATTCCTCAATCAATACAAGAAAAACACTGCTAACAATTGTTGATGATCACTCTAAATAAGTGTTTATGTTAATGTAGGCATCAGAATACTCCGAGAAGCACATCCGGGATTCCGCCATTCAACATCACACACGCTGGTTGCTGTTTTTGTTCAGTAATGACGTCATCGGACAAAGGATACTGAACAACATATCGCTCGACAATTTAGCCCTTATAGTTCTGGAAACTGAGGACAGGATTGAACAGAAGGTTTAATTGAAATTACCCTTGATAGAATTTTTTAGCTTAATAAAGAGTACGTTATTTCATATTATTGTCTCATAGCAAGGTAGTTAAACACATTCCTGTTTCTGTATTGTTAATTTCCTTTAATGCTTAATACTGAACACCGTTTCACTAAGCTTTAATTTATTTTAAAGACATTTTGTTGTTTATAATGCATAAACCTGATAGGAAATTTGTAATCGTTTGGTACAATTGTATATGAAAACCTCTCCTTATCGTTTTTACACTTTCACCATGACTTTTTTTTTTTACAGATATGCCACTCCATCGAAAGTATTCTACTTGCAGATGAATGTGCGGAACACGGAGTTATTAGTGGCACCGAGTCCCTCAAACATACGATAGCGAGGCTGTTTCATGTAAATTTTATTTTGCCAATCAAGACAATTAGAATATGATTTACTATCATTTGACTTTCAATAACTTAGTCTGATAATTTAAAACTCACCCACACATATCTTTTCTTAGCAAATTAATTTCTATTTCAACAGTATATTTTGACAAGTGAGTCTTTCGTGAAAAACTGCTATTGTAGAGGATATTGTCTAGCTGTTGTATATCTTTCACTCACTACTTACACACTATATATTTATAACTTGAAGAGTAACAACCTATGCCGTAAGTTTACGATACAAACTCTGATGTGGCGGGATGATGGACGAGAATTGTCACCAGTCGGATCTATTAACTTAAATGGAGAAAAAGATTTACACTCAGATGTATTTCCTAACGTAGATTTCGGATTTAACCAAAGGAAGTTTATTGTTTCTACTCAGCCGGTAAGTTCATACATAAAGTCGCATGTCAGAGTGGTACAAGCACTTACATTTAAAAGTTTGTTTCGCGGAATTCGTAATTATAAAATTTACATTTCAATTTATCCAATTTCAATATATCGAAGTTTTAAAATCATGACGGGTCCATTAGAAATGAATAGATCAATATTTCAATATTATTTTATTGGAAACTCGTATTGCAATTCTTACAAAACTATATCTGGAAGTTAACTTATATAGATGTTGCTGTTTAGATTAAGATAGCTAAATAGTGGTGAGTGAATAATTGAAGCTTATGATGTACAATATGAATTATTACGGACCTACATTGTAGGTTTTTCCATTTGAATACAAAACCAACAATTCATTCGAAGGTTTGTGCATTGACCTACTGGCACAGTTGGCAGTTGAATTAAACTTTACGTAAGTATTTTTTACTATCAGTCGTTACGCGTTTAAATCAAATCGAATACCCACATGGAAACTAATATTTCCATACATTTTATTACGAATCACATTACGAGTATTATATGATTATTATATGTTATTCCACAGTTTTGAAGTGATTGTTTCCCCTGACGGAGATTTTGGAGTGATGTTGGATAACGGCAGCTGGACAGGACTCATAGGACAATTACAGAGAAAGGTATGGGACTTGCAGAGATACAGCATGTTAGACTCAAATCGGAATATGTTTTCAAACTTCAGCTACCGTAATCAACATACTCACTTTATGGAAGACGTTAAAACATTTCTAAGGTATACTCTGTGTTAACCTCAAAAACTGATAAAGCGAGAGTATAGAGAATCTAAATGCCGATTATATTGTATAAAAATGTATTTATTTTTTTATGTATGACAATTTGACTTTTTGAAATTTTTTCAAGTATACATGTTTTTATGCATGCTCCACATAAAACTAAACCCAATGATTGGATTGAATAGGCCATCTTATACAAGATGACAATTTATTATAGAAACATAACACTTAATATCATCAGAAATATTTTGAAAAGCTATGCTATGTCTGTCGTCGCAGAGTACGTTATCGCAGTTTGGGATTAGAGGTCGGAGATCAGGGAAACACGTTGTTGTTTTGTTATTAGATGTTTTCAGAATTCGTTATTGAAGTAATAAGATATATAAGTTACACATTATAGTAAAGCAGATTGGATCTTAAATAATACTTCGTTGTTGCCGAAGTTCTAAGTTATATATGCATAAAAATGTATTTGTATAGACAGCCAACACCGGTTACTTTTACTTTTGTTAATTTTTGCGATTTTGATATGGTTACGAAATTCGCAGGTACATTGTATATATATAATTTTGTTTTTGTGTCTAGGACGTTGACCTCGTTGCTGGTCCATTGTCAATAACTATCCAAAGGGAACATGTCATGGACTTCATTCATCCGTTTTTTCATGACCATTCTGTAGTTTTGATACAAAAACCTGATCCACAAGAAACAAAATGGCGGACTTTAATTGACCCTTATAGTGATACAGTCATCATCAGTATCGGGTTGTCCCTGCCCCTCGCATCACTCGTGCTTGTAGTTCTGGAAAACATCAGCCCCGTCTACAGCAGAGAGGACAGGGCAGCCAACGAAAGTGACCTCAATTCCTTTTTGGGCTCATTCTGGTACCTGTTTGGAGCTCTTTTAACACAAGGTGATACACTGATTTTAACACAAGGTGATACACTGATTTTAACACAAGGTGATACACTGATTTTAACACAAGGTGATACACTGATTTTAACACAAGGTGTTACACTGATTTTAACACAAGGTGATACACTGATTTTAACACAAGGTGTTACACTGATTTTCAATATGTTTATAATTCTATGATATCATTATATCATTTCTGTATTGTCGTTTTGAAGCAAACCGTTTTTATGGTAATGTTAACCAAACTTAAATCAGTCAATTCTTACATTTTTTTTTTTTTTACATGTTAAGTCTTTTCATGTTGACATATGCCATTATATAACATTTGTTGCCGACTCATCCATCAATTTTCTTCAAAATAATGTATGTAAAGCAGTTCCGTAACCATGAATCAGTAATAAAACATATCATAACCGATCCTGATAAACTTTTATTGAAAAACTGCTGTTATTTCCTGAAAAGCGGTCATTGATTAAATTCAATCGTAGACATAATTACGAATTATATCAACACTAAATACAAAATAATAACAACATACATGTGCTGTTTCAATGAGTACACTTTGTCCGAAATTGTATTTATCACGCTCTAGAACTTTATGAACTCTGACCTGATGTTTTTTCTCTGGGTACTCCGGCTTTCCTCCTCCTCCAAAACCTGGCACGTCCTTAAATGACCTTGGCTGTTAATAAGACGTTTAACAAAAAACAAACCAAACCAAACCTACACATTTGGTGGAAAAATCCATCTTGACAAATCATAAAACACGAGTCTGAAAAATGGTTTAAAAAGACGGATTTCTAACTCGAAATCAATAAAGTTTGAACAAGTACAAATATAATAAGACAAAGTGTTTGGAATGCGTAAGCGTATCTTGATTTACCTGTACCTGTTCCCTAAACAGAACCAATGAAATTACAATCAGCAAACCTATAACCCCTTTCACTCCCCATGACCTTCATCAACCTATATATGTTATAATTATCATTGATGAGTTTTGTGTAATGGGTACAGTGGGTATGGTATGATGTCCGGGAACCTCTCATGGACGTACTTCATCAATATCGGAAGTTACCTCATGTTATGTAATGCATATCAGCCTTTTTATTTGTCATTATAAAACGTCGATTTCAATATCGTATTAAAGGATTTTTTATTTTAATTTCCTGTCGGAAGTAATATCATTAACAGTTTGATTGCGAAGCCGTTATGTATGAGTACAGATTTGTTTCATTAAACGACACGTGTGGTATGCATATTGGAATAGAAGTTTCGTTATAAAAATTAAGTATGTTAGAACATTTATCGGTTGATTGGGGGAAATATGACAGGATGTTATAATTAATTGAGCTAAAAACCTTGACGTGTTCATTATCTGTAGGGAGGACCTAGTGGCGTCGACGTGTCTCGGTAGTAAAAAAAATGATAAAATAGGCATAAACGTTGTCCCACAGCTGATAACAGGAAAAACACTAATAGTTATCTGATGAAATGTAATAATTTTTAAAGTTACCACAGGTTTTCGGTACAATTTTTACATATATTTTTTTTAATTTTTAACCGGAATAAACACTTGCGAACAATATGATGCTACGAATTAATTTTGTTGGATTTTGATTCGAACTGGGAACCAGACATACCAAACAGAGATCGCCCTTGAAAGATGGTTTTGTCGTTTCCTGGTGAAATATATCTGGCTTTATTAATCTACTGATCTACAGTATTATCACAAGGTTAATCAGTGATCTTGTTTGTTGACTCGATTGTTTCATTTATTTTCTGGTTTTTAGATTTTTCTGTCATGGCTGATTGAAGACACCCAATCTTTCCGTAAATCAGTGATCACTAGAGACACTAAAATAATTAGGATTCATAATGCAAGTACGCACTTCTACATTTAGGAATAAAGATTATATATTTTCTTCCCGTCTTAGTTAAAAGACAGTGGAAGCCTAGCTCTATTATTTTCTTGTGATAAGAGTGCAAGAGTTATATCCCTTTGTCTTGTTGACTACTTTTGATATGATGAAACAGTCAGGATTCACACATTAGCACGGTAATGAAAACAACAGAGAAATACATATACATGGAATTTCTAATTCACAATCGGTATTCCGAGGCCAGAATACCAACAAAAAGAGATCCTTAAAAAGTACCACGAGAATAACACTTTCAAATAATGATTCGAGATTAGAAGGCAAACATATTTGAGAAATTTTGGAAAAAGCTAACATGTACCAGGTACCTTGAATATCTAAATATTGTGATAGTATGCGATATGAAACTTCAATTACAAATATCCATACTGCTAGTATAACTTTATATGTAACTATCTGTTCTTATAAATATTGTAGGTGGGAAATACACTCCTTATGCTCTTTCCGGTCGACTTTTTGTTGGCATGTGGTGGCTGTTTTGTATCATCTCTTTGGCGACGTACAGTGGGAACCTCATCGCCTCGCTCACTGTGTCAAAGGAGAAATTGCCTTTTAAATCGCTTAAAGAGATGGTATCGCAGGATAAATTTAAATGGGGAACATATGGTGGCACTGTCTTTGTCACTATGTTTAAGGTATATATTACGAAGATTTAAGGTTTTATCTAAAATAATCACCAACCATAACATTATCAAAACTAGTGAAAAGTTTATCTGCATGTCTAATAAATGAAAAAGAAGTAAATTGATTTGAAGAGTTGCGTCCGAGGTAAGATAAACTTAAGCAGTTGCAATGTACGATTTTGATAGCATTTTGATCCTCAATTAATTCCAAAATGGTGAAAATATCCATAGAAAACAATGTCAATGGTGTTACTAATTCTTACTTATTCATAACAAGGACTCGGTGATATCAGATTACAAAGCAATATGGCAAGGACTGGTCCGGTTTAACACCACTGACCCCTCCGTCCTTAACAAGAACCCAGACCAGCACATGCAGAAGGTCCTGGGTGGTCATTATGCCTATATAGCAGCAAAATCCGAAGTAGACACGCAGATGACAAAGCAGTGCGGTCTGGCTACCATAGACGAGAAGTTTCTTCATATGCAATATGCTTTCGGGGTTCCCAATAATTCACCATACACCGATATTTTTTCTCTTAAGTAAGTACTTTGATATTTTCATTACGATCTGATGTAACGGTAGTTTTTGTTTATAAGACCTAATATTTAACTGTCAGTGAAAATTCAAAATGATCGAATTGCGTCAAATAGCATACTAGTAATCGAAGACAAAAAATACTGTTTCAATATTTTGCCCTTTCAAGCAATTGTTAAGAAACTATATTTTCGCCAATTCCCCCCCCCCCCCCCCCCCCCCCCCTAAAAAAAAGCAAAAACAAACAAGAAATAAAAGACATGTATACGGATGTTATATACTGAAGGGTAATACGCAATTATAACTTTTACATTACTAAATAGTAAACCGAAATATATACATTCAAAACAAGACAAAGGAAAACGTACATTGTAATGTTACTGAGATAAAGGAAGTTTTTAGTCTTCACCAGTAAAAAGTGTTTGAGAAACTGAATTGTTCTCCTGTGTTTCAGAATATTAAAGATTTTGGAAAGTGGGCTGATGAATATATGGGAACGAAAGTGGTGGGCACAGCAGAAATTATGTTACGAGTCGACTTGGGACCAACGGAAGGTGATTAACTTAACAGATGTCCAAAGTGCTTTCTACCTGATTGGTATAGGGATCGTACTGGCGTTACTGGTCATCTGCCTGGAGTGGATCTGCTTTAAAATCATCAGAACGAAGAGGAGACAACAGCCGGATGAGTCTTACACTGTAGAAATATCAGCATTACCGGTGTAATGGGTTTAAACTAGATCGATCAGTCTCCACGTTATCCTCTGCATGTTTGATACGCCTTTATGCATTATGCATATGTGCAACAGGAATGCTGCATTTGTCTAAACACCAACATACACTAACAGTAGTACTATATGCTGACGATGATAAAACTCAAATTGTAGTCGAGGTTATTATAAGAATCATTATTAGTTGCATAATTTAATAGTGACCTGATGCCGGGTCTATGAAAACTTATATCAGGTTCGGCTTCTCCCCACATGATACAATTTTTTTAAACCGATATTCGCCTCACCTGATTCAAGTTTTTTGCAGACCCCATCTTTTTACGTATCAGGTCACTAACAAACTGTGTAACAAATTTATCCCGCTGAAGGATTATACCCCTGTTATTGATTAGAATTGTTTTTTTCTTCTTAAAACATTTATCTTGCCAAAGAATGTTATAAATGTCCTGCTGTGTGGTGGTGATTTTTTTAATAGCGATGAAGAGCATGTCTGATGTTTTCAAATCAGCTGAACTTATATTTGGAACCGTCTGCCTTCCGGGCGCCAACATTTTAGCTAACCTCACCTTAAACGTTTCAAACTTAGTTGTCTGTGTCTTTTCACTTAAATAAGCTTTAAATGTTCTGGTCGCTTTGTCATTACATTTCAAAGTATTGTCCTAATTTCTTTTGAGCGTTTCTCCGCCAATTCATCGCCTGTTGTGTCGCCGACGCATTTATAATGAGCAGCCATGATTGTTATAGAATGGAGATATCTTTCATGAATGATAACTCACTACTGACGTAGAATGGATTTCTAGTGACGTGATACGGATTTTTAGTAACCCGATACGGGATCATCCGGGACGCCACGTGATGTTTTTTAACCAATGGGGTGCTGAGATTTTTGCCAGCAGCGGGATAAATAAACTTCTGTAGTCTTCGAAGCTATATCCATTATTGTCCTTGAGGCTCTCGTAGCCTATACTAAGTATAAAGTAAAAAAAAACTTGTGTGTTATTTACGAGAAATATGTTTATTTGACTATACTATGATTTAAGGATATATGCTACCAAACATTTACATTTAATTCTTCAAAAGAGTTTTCCATGGTAGGAAACTCCGTTTAATCATAAATTTTAAATAACAATGCATAATGTAGCAATAATAGTAAAGTTGCCAGTATCCTGATAGAATTTAGCTGAATAGGAACCCGCTATGGTGATGGTCACTCCTCTTCATAGTCATGGTAGTGGTGAAACAGCCAACGTTCTGGGTGTCCTTCAGAACGTTTACAGTGAATCTGAAATCTCCCTTGAATAAAAATAAATTAGCAGTGTGCATATACCATTGATTTTTTTACATTTAAATATGGTTTGCTATATTATCCGCACTTAATTTTTTGAATTTAGTTATATACAACTGAAACTTCTTTTTGACATCCATCAGTCGTGCCTTAGACGGTCTAGACAAAGTAAGGTATATCCTCCCTTACATCTGGATGGTAGGTTATATACCAAACATTTATTTATGTTTCTAGCATGTATACTTCATCCAATTTCTGGTTATTATTCATATCAAAACGGCATGTACTTGGTTTGGTTTAAGCCACTTCACAGTCAAAATAGTATATATATGAAATGTTTTTATCAAACAAGAACACTGCATGCAGTCTGTGAAGTTAGTGTGTTATTTCAAGCATGAAATGAGAACTGGTTTTCTATATAGAAACATTCTCCATATTTTCATTATCAGTTAAAGATTGTCTTTTGCATTCTATATTATTTCTTATTGTTTTAAACTTAAAATGATAATATCGAAATGGGTATTAGGATTTATGGTGATAATATTTATGTATAGCACGAATTACCCGTTATTTATACATACTACATATATAATTAAATTGACGCATGTGTTATAATTCCACCGGGGAATGCAAGGCAGCGCTGATACTTTCTACTTTCTATTTTTCTTTCTTTCTTTTTTCTTTTTTTTTTTTTTCTTGATTTTCTCCTTAATTTCATTACTTCCAGTCACTGGTGCTCCTCCCCTCATAGAGAACATATTGCTTCTTTTATTGTCTTTTATGAACTATTTGTATAAACATGTAGTTATATCAATAAATGTATCAATAAATAAATGAATACACACACACACATCCGAGTTCTGATACATAATAAGAATCAAAGACGAACGTGTTTATATCATACAGGAATGAAAAGCATATACAAATGTATTTAGGTTTTTGATTTTATAATACATATTATTTCACATTACAATTATAACTTGTTTGTGTGTATCAGTATCAGTTCATATCTAGTTTAGTGTTACGGTAACAGACGCTAAATAACACATCTTTAGTAATCACACAATATCAGTCGTAAATGACATTTCTTTAGTAATCAAACAATATCAGTCGTAAATGACATTTCTTTTGCGAGTATATGATCGGCGAATTAAAAAGAAAAAATGACAATTAGTTTTCAACAGGGAAAAGCAATTGCAATGTTTAAGGATCTACTCTCTGTAGGTTTCACTAACGTTGGAGTATCGTTTCGACGTTGCATTTTTGTAATGAATAACAAAAAATGGCAGTTTCATAGTAAGATTGTATCTGAAAAATGTGTAATAATTTCAGACTTCTTCTGTGAGTAGATTTGTTTTTAGAAGAATTTCAAAAATGGTCCATTTGGCGGTAATTTTGAAAATGGCTGTTTCTTGCATTGTATGCAAGGCTCAAATTTCACGTTTTTGGACTTACTGTTTTCACTTAAACCATCATAGCGTTGACAATTTTGAATATGTCTAATTCAATTTTGCTGTACAACTTTGTAATGTTCAATACAATGAAAATAATAAACAACAAAGTGGGAAATTACACATGTTTTACATTTTATTTTCACATTTTAATGTAAATGGAGCACTTGAATACTTTCTTTTTTTATCCAGAGCTAATATTTGTTATTATATTAGTTCAGGATAAAAAAAGTAAGTACACTGACCCCTCATTTTTGTATCAGTTTTAGATAATAATACAATTTCCCATGTGATCTGCAAAATATCTCAAAAAGTATGTCGCCAAACTTTTGATGTTGAGCGTTTAATCTAGCAAAATATGGGTATTTTATATTAATGTATGGGTAGGAGTTGCATACATTGCAATTTTGATTAAAAATAATTGGCTAGATAAATTTAACTTTAAATCTAAAAAGAATATGCTAGTTTTGTCGATTCAAGGAATATTCATATATATCTGATAACACACGTTTAAGATATTCCTCCGATTTGTTGTGTGTATGGTCAAAACAGCATAATTTACGAGCACACCGACGTATGATTTTCTTTTCTTTTTTCGTATCTCTGTATTCTCCCTTTAAAGTTAATCATCAGAAAAGTTTGACAGAGCAGATCCTTAGAAAATATAACTATATATATTATGTAAGATTTATTCGGACCTGCACCGGCCAATTAATCGAGCAACGTCGGTCCATTCCGGAAGACTTTCTAGCATCTTCAAAGTATTCTAACTGACTGTAAGTACAATCCTATTTGCTATATATATAGCATATAGCTATATACATGTGAATAGTCGATCAAGCAAGAAACAAAATAAAAAGTATAGATGATATAGATGTACAGCATACTTACATCAACCAGCCACTGAAAGGAATCTCGGATAGAGGAAATGTTGAAGATGGAGTACGGCATGCTCAACTGACTTGGGTTGAACGGGCACGTACACGGGATGCCATTATTAACGAATGCATCTGGACACTTTCCACCTTTGGCGGCAAATACTTGTACAAATTCACAAGGGTTATCGTAGATACTGAAATATTGATAAGAATTTTGTCAGAAATACATAAGGTGCATTGCCAGGCTGGTCATACCGAATTTGATAATTTTTCCATAGACCATTTCAAGACATGTATCTGTCATTATAATAATTACTCTTCTCACTTATTTCCAGGCAATAATTCGTTCCAGTGGTTTTTCAATTTTACTCTTTTTCATAATGAATAATGTATATGCAATTTTACCAAGATCCGACACTACTGACGCAGGGAACTTTGGTCCATCGACCCAGTAACTTTTTCTCAATGGTAACGTTGAGTCTGGAATCATTTCCTAAGGATTTCCTAACATCCCCTGTGATGGTCACGTTCAATATTCCCGGAACAGTTATTGGCTTAGGAAGAATGTCAAAGTTTGTGACATGTATGTAATCTGTGTTGTTATCACCTAGAATCAGACAACCAGATTATTTGGATTCTTACCATCAATACAAATTGATCGATTCCGAAATAGATTGAAAACTAAGTGAATGCAATCAGCTTATACATATATGTTTATCGGTTATATCCAAATTCGATAACAGCCTTTATATACAACACATACTTTATGTTATATTACAATATTTAAAACTTAAATCTATAAAATGTGAGCTTTGAATAGCGTTCGGGATTTAAGGCATTCGGTTACCAGGTTATAACGTTAAACACGTAACAAAGTTTTTTCTTATAATTCACATTACGTACCACAATTCTGGAAGCTAAAAGTGTGGTGGGTGAGAAAACATGATCCACAGGAAACAAGACTTAGGAACACTAACAACTGCCTTCCATACATGATGATCTGCTAGATAAGAATGTTAGATACCGGCCCCGATTATAGACTTGCTTTAGGATAGTCGATTTTATTTTAGGGATCAATCTAGATCAAACGAATCTTATCCTCATAAATATGAACAAGATATTAATACAGCCTGGCAAATGGTATGTTTTTATGCATGCATATGTTAACGGAATCTACAGCACAGACTGGCAGTTTCTAATCTACTGGTTTCTGAGTGGAATAGTCCGTTGTGACCTAGCATGTGGACAAGGACAATTTTACCGTATCTAGACAAGGTTAGGCGAAGGCGAAGTAATTTAGGCCATACAAAATTGTATATTAACCGTTACATCTCGTGAAGAACAAAATCCAATGACACTCACTTTTAAATTTCCAATGTTAAACCATGGTGTTTTTCACGCATTACCTTTCTATGCTTACATTTGTAGAGACCAATTTTTTTCCTTGCTTCCATTGTTAACTAAATTTAGAGCTTGTCTAGGTTTCCAGACTATCTAATGCTTCCTAGCTTCCTAATTCGTTCATTTTTTATTGAGTAACAAAATACATTCTTATAGCTTTTTCTTTGCTATTGGTTTACAAAATCCTTCAAAGTCAAAAAACAGTGCAGAAATTATTCTTGGAAAGCAAAGGCTAGAAATGTTAATAATACTGTTCGTTGAATAATGATCTGCGAACAAAATTGTCATTAAATATCATGACATAATTCAAATCTCCCGCATCAAACACTTTCTTCTGCTTTGAAATATGTTCTCAGCCCATAGCTTTAAAATGCAGTTGCCGTGGATAACGTCGATTTTGATTGGCTGATAAAGCGTCGTGATGACTTCGAACAGAAAAGAGTCCGTCAATGGAAGTGGATTGTCACAGACATATTGAACAGTAAATCAAATCATAAGGATAAACTTGAATTTATTTTTCATGTTATGGTGTTATAACGCCAAAAAATAAAACAAAGTGAGTGTACTCTCATCATAAACCGGTTTATTTAGACTTCTATCCCTGAGTTTTGTTATCTCCATAATAAAAGCATATTCAAGTTAATCCTTAAAAGTCTAAACATGCATTCTGCATGCATGAATGAAAGCATTTTATAAGGAAGACATGTCAATAGTTTCTAAACTACTGGTTCTTAAATGAAATCCGTGGTAATCTAACATATGGCAAGTGTATCATGTATCCTGTAAGTTTGCTTGAAGACAACGTACGTTTTGAAGGCCAGATCTTATCAAGGCGACTGACATGTACGAGCACTTTTTGGTCTTAGTAATTAAATTTTCTAATTCAAATATTCATTATGAAATAAATCTGAGGGAGATTTGAATATCTTTATCCGGACAACCGTCAATTGATATTGTGAATCGACAAAGCTAATCAGTTAATTTTAGAAAAAAGTTAGTTAAGAGATCAAAACGAAACTAATGACCCTAAACAGACCTTATAATACATTGTATCTATATGGTAAGAAGATATATTCTTTTAGCTAGTGAAACTAGAAATCGTTAAAAATATAGTTTAATGAAGGAAGACATTTGTGAACATAAAGATAAGTGTTCTTGGAGGACAAAAGTCCTTTAGTTTCTTTTGTGCTGTTCGTTAATGACATCCGTCATTATTCAGGTCAAATCAAATTATTATCACGATTTTTAGAACCAGATTAGTGTCAGCGAAACCACCAGCCATACACGTAAGCATTGAAAATGTTATCTCTGATAATGACCGTGGTAGTTATCCGCTCATCGTCTTGTATCGTTCGACACTCTGACATAAGAGTTGTAAGTTATAAGTCGATATTAAAATGTCCTAAAATTAAAACCACAAGAAGCACTAGAACTAGCATTTTATGTTTAAACTATGTTTCTGCACCTTTCACTGACGATGTTTATTTATAGAATGTTATCATAGAAAATGCATCAGATATCATGATCGACTATTTCGTACCACCAAGTTGTCTTGAACGATCAAAAATACGCAAGTCTTTATTGTATATTATACCGAATTGAACTGTTATTGAGCCCATATGTTCTAGTTACGATGATATCTGTCGCCAATAGAAAAACACATTCCTTTTTTCTAAAGCATCGTATTTCACAGAATCTGCAGTAATACACTTATATGTAATTATGAGGAATACGACAGAACAACCGCATGCCTATCCCAATTGGGGAATGCTGGGATATCCTCTAGATATCCTTCAACCAGGGGTCGTTCTTAAGACAATCCAAAAAGATATACCCACCTAATCAATGAAATAATTAGAGTTTATTTAACAAAAGGACAAGCGGTACCTTTGACCATTTACCTTGACAGATGACCACATATTTCTAACCAGGTAAAGCGATGGTGTAATTTGATGGTGTCATTACGAATTAAGTTTGTTTCGGGGTCCATGAGATATAATCGTGTACAGAAGGTGCTTATGTAAAACGTGGTCAAGTACGACCTTTGACCTTTAACATTGACCTAGGGCTTCATATAATACCGTGTACAAAAGGTTATCATGGACGGAAGCACAGGCAAAGTGATCACTATGTTATGTACCTTTTAGCCTTTCTGCAATTTTTAAATTTTTTATTTGGTATATCGAAAATAATAACGGTTTGAATTCATTATCATTTTGATTTGAATAGTTCTACACATGTAGATTTGGACATGCGATCAAAATAGTATAGCTTTCGATAGACAAAATGTCCACTTTATAATTCATTGGACCAGGTATTTGTCATCGGCATGAAGAAAAATCTTGATTAATGTAGAAAGATATTTCCCATATCCACCTACTTTTGAATTCGTTAGACAGGGGATAAAATATAGATATCTAAAGGTCTCTCAAGGCAGAACGACATTTTTTCTCGTTTAAAGGTCGATACCAGGGATAAGCACTTTGAATTGATTGCATTGGTAAATATCAATATCAAACACTAAATTGCTAGCTAGTAATTCGGTTGCCACCTTCTTTCAAAACAATAACCTTATGTTGTTGTTCTGCTTGAAACATACAAGAAAATGTCTTAAAATGAAAATATTTTGGTTGAAATCAGAAAAATCAATGCTGAACTATATCAGTGCAAATATGGCATGCCATGCACATCTTAAAATGTTAAGTTAAACAAAGTATGAGCGAATTGTAGAAATCATTTATATGTAAGCACACGATAGCTGTTACAACAGGAACTCTTTGTACATCACAGTAAACTCATCAATGAGAAAAATGAAGGAATATATAATGCTCCATCTGTTTCAATACTATAACATTTTTTCATTATAATCTTTTCGAAATATATCGGGAAATGTCAAGGAAATAATATTGATGTTTTTGTCAGTTTAAAAACAAGTCTTTGAAGGAAAATGTAAAAAAAAAAACATCTATTGATGGCGATATTATATACATGTACATATATATATGCATTTCTAAACTGTTAAAGAAATTTCAAAATTCCTGACAGTTATGTTCCTTTTAAGGACACTCTCTAATGATTATTAATACTATATAGGCTTTAAAATATCATCCTGTGGTCAGTTTGGACAAGCGAAATTGTTGGAAATACCCCCGGTCACTATATAATTCGGCTGTCTAAATAGCGCAATGCGGAATCCGGAACTGATTATTCACTGTATCAAATATTTTATGCAAGGAGTCGGTAAATACACAAGCGTTTACGCTGTTCACTTGTGATAGCTTCTTAAGGGCTAAGGGCTGTTTCAAAGGAAACTACTTATGACGCGGTCGATCTAGATTCCGTGGAAGTCTGTAATTCGCTCTAGCTAGATGTGTAAAGAATTTCCATGAAATAAATATCATTGGATCATAAGGTTTTGTACAATTTTGATATAAAAAATAAAATCAAATAATACCTAGCTTGTGTCTAATATCACTATAAACAAAGCGAAATATGGATGGGTTGTAGCACATAAAACTGTAAATAGTTAACAGAAGAAGCGGAACACACCAGGATTTGTATATGTAATCTCAGTGTCTGATCACTGAAGGAAATGAAGGAGTGACTTTAATACACTCCTTTGTTACTGGAATATATTCCAGATATGGAAATCGCTTAAACGATATTCACAATCCATGTCTCGTTTTTCTTAGAAATGAAGGCATTGACGTCTATCCTTCACGAGTATGCCAGTTAAGTGTTTAATTTGTTTTGAAGTGCCGTACTGGGTTCGAGCACGTTTAAGAGACACAAATATAGGCGAGTTCAAGGGCTGCCACTCTCGCGCTTTGTCATAAAGTACACTTATTTTGAATACTTCATAAAACACTCTGGACATTTGTGTAAAATCACAAAAATCAAAAATGTTTTAATCGACAAATTCGGTCCCCTATGAAACTTTCTTCCTTAGTATTAATCAAACATGTTTTAATCGACAAATTCGGTCCCCTGTGAAACTTTCCTCCTTAGAAAATGTTCTTCACTTTACTAGATGATTTGAACAAATGAAGGTAAAATAAACTAAAATATAAGCAATATAATAATAATCCCACGAAGTTTTATTTTGAAAGTGGTCAAGCGCTACATTTGAGTTTTAACCTTGAATGACGACCATTCAATTTTACGAGAATTATTCGTAATAAGATGTACGAGTTTATGGTGTGATGTTATGGTGTGAATATGAATTAATTCTGTCTTGGGGCTCATGAAATATCAAAGTGGTCAAACGCTTTTTTCAGGTTTAAGGTGGTCGATTGCGACCTTTGACCGTTAACCTTTACGTACGGGTCCATAAGATATCTTGTACACAAGGTTATCATCTGGAATCGATGGTGATGTCACAATCTGGACAAATACGTTACGTAAATAATTGAAAATGATTCAATTAAATGGATGCTTCCTTTTAGTTTTGAACTCCACAGTTTTCTTTAAAACTTTTCAGAATGTTAGTTTGCTTACATATATACATATGTAATAAGAAGTATCTTTTTTTTCACATCAGACTTTTTAAAACTTGCCCGGGAATTTTAATTCTGCTGACCAAGATTCAAAAATAAATGAATAAATAATACAAATACTTGTTCCATAAAACTCCAATGAAGTAAAAACATACCTGTGATAGTTCTTATCACATAACTGAAAAACTGACAAAACATTGACAAATGGACGAGTGTGCTGTTTATAAACAAGGTTTGGTAAAGACAAATTTTGGAGACCCGGTCTTATTATGATAACAGATCTGTAAACTTACCTTGAGGTCATAAGATCATACTATCAAATTCATACATTCACTATGAAATAAATCCGATACGGTTTCGAAGTCTTCTATCAAGACAACCGTCAATTTGCATTCAAAATCAGTCAATTAGTCAGTTAGTTAAATATGAAAATAGATAATATTCGGATTTCTTTCGAGAGACGTTAGCAGAATAAGACCAAACATTCCAGAAATTCCCGTGCTTCATTGGCGACAATCAAACTAACGTGGACATGAGGACATTATCAGACAAATTGATATCTTTATCACAAAAACATTGTCGTATATTTCTAAACTGTTTATAAAGTTTCAAAATTTCTGACAGTTCTGTGCCTTTTAAGGACACGTTCTGATGACTATTAAAACCATGTCAGCTTCGAAGTATCCTTGTTACGATGGTCAGTTTATACAAGCGAAATTGGTGGGATCAGTTATCCCTGGTCACTAGATAATTAGACCGACTAAATATAGCGCATTGGGGAATCCGGGACGCGTCACTGTAGCATAGATTGTATGCAAGTATTTGGTAAATATACAAGATTATACGTTGTTAACTTATACTTTCTACTTGGATCGCAATTGCATTGGTCCATAAGACTGATTTCTAGTCAATATTATAATGCGGCCAAGGTCACGTCGTAGTTTGTAATTCTGTTTAGCTAGAATTTCTACAAATTGAATATATGGTGGGTCAGTGTGTACAATTTTCATAAGGTCATAAGTTTTGATACAAATTTATAGAAAAAAACATCAAATGAAATCCTAACTTATAAATATGTGTGAGTCGTTGAACCTAAAATATGACAATAGTTAAAACAAGATAGCGGAACACACCAGGATTTCTTAGTTTATTCTCAGTATTAAGATATTCCCTGGAAATTGACGTAATTTCCTACACCTCTTATATCTAATATAGGAATGTGGAAATGGGAGCTATATATACTGGACGTTTGGTATATGATGTATCAGACGTTGCCTTATGCTGTTACATGTAAGTACTTTGATATTTTGCTATGGAAAATGTTATTTGTTCATTTTAGCGGGCCCGGTAGGGGACATGTATTGATTCAGCAATAACCAATATGCTTGTTTCTCTTAATATCTGTCTAAAATTATAACCTACATTGTATTTCAATTCAAATGTAGAAATTTAATTAATGTTTTAGTCCAACGAACGAAAAGAAAATATACCAGGAATACAAAGATGTGTCCTTCAACTGTTACTGTTACAACAACCCTTGTTGTGATGTCTTTTTTGGTTCTGTGTCCCGCGAACGCATTCTCCTTCAGCGACTGTATGCGTGAGTATTGGATATTATTGTAACATAGCTTTTTCTTAAATCGTTTCAAAGGGAAATTCTCTAAACGCACATATATACAATGCATATGCATTTAACGACCAACATCTCGCAACAACTTCCTAATTTTCAAACCTAATATAATATCTTTTTATTGAAATTTGCAGTGTTTATACTTTCTATGATGTGCGTTTTGACTTACATGTTTAAGTTTTTCATCGAAAACAGGTAATGGCCAATACAACTCTGACAATGTCATTCATGTACACGAAGCTCAAATACATCCGTCCACTGTTGTCGCCCCGGGTACCTTGTGGGTGAACATAGACTTTGAGATTCTCCGCAATGTCCCCAGAGATCTCGAGCTGTCCGTGACTGTCCAGAAGAAAGTGTGGTTGTTCTGGATTGTAGGACACCGGAGGTAGGTGTATTTAAACTTTTGTATCAGTTATATTTGATACTTCATGCCTATACATGTACGCATATGTAAGAAACTCATTATGGTTATTAATGCATAAGTTGATCTTGATAACAACTTATGAAAAAAACTATCTCATGATTTTTTGAAAATGTATTAAAGATCCATCACAATCGGTTTACAATGAGGTCTGTAGAGCGATGGTAACAAAATTTGATTTATAGTAACAATGGCATCATTATACCTTAAAGTGATTGACATACTCAACAAGAGTGGGTGGTCGTGAACATTTTTAAGTTCAGATTTAAGATGAAGTCGGTATACCAAGGAAGTCGTTTGGTGGAGTTTATACGCCTTAAAACACTTCATTCATTCAAATGATATACTGTAATATTTGGAATGTTTAAACACAATATCAACTTCAATGCTGTTATGTCATGCGTCCCCCTCGTGCCCACTCGGGGCGACAGGGGATACCTATACTTTACAATGCCTATTTTGGTTGTCTATGATTGTAACCATAATCATCCTTTAGTTAAATAGACTGCTAAGGTGACACATGATAAATATTTGAAATCATCACCAGAGGTCCTATATCCAGGTTAAATTCAAAATTATTGATGTTTTGTTTTTGTTTTGTTTTTATCTTGTCTTTCTAATGGAAATCTGCTTGAATGTAAACCAAATATGCTTAAATTTCCACAGTCGGAAGAGTCTTTCGAAAATGCCTGATATCATCAACATTCTTTGAATTAACTAATTATGATATGAAGTTGTGACATTCGTTAAGGCAAATATCAAAATATATTCCATAAACATGTATTATACATTTTGATATTTCAAATCCTTGCGAATAGGTCGTTTACACAAAGACAAAGCAATTACCATTATGAAAAAATGGAAACGTTGACAAATGTGATAAAACCATTTTAACGGAGATTTGTGTAGCTTGACAAAATCTATTACATTTCGAATTGTAATTATTCTACAGTACTCACAGTTTGTGTGATGTTTTGAACACGGCATTCTTGGAAGCAGACGGAACAACTGCATGCCCATCCCAATTGGCGAATGCCGGGATACCATGTAGATGTCCTTTCCGCCGGGGTCGATATAACCTCCCATGGACCACTTTCGACGTCACAAAGCCAGATGATATTCCATATGTAAGTGTTAAGTATTCACCGGCATTCGATTAAAACAAAACTAATAACTGCAATTGACCAACATTTAACATGTTTATTCAATCCACATCGCTTCTTAAATAAATAGGAGGGAACACAAAGTAAGCCTATGGATCCTTTTTATGGTTTCGTCTGTATAACAAGAATTAATTTTTCTTACCTCATTTGGGTAAGGTTCACAGTTGAATATCTGCAATTTTGGGATCAAAATTACTTTAGATATTGGTTTTGATGGAAAATACTCACTTTTAAGGATATTTTACTTTCTGGATAATTAAGCGGTGTCTAAGAACAGACAATATATCTGCGGTTGCAAATTGAAATCAATGATTCTGATGTAGCGTTGTGATCACGAGTACATTAAATTGTTTATATTTCAATGCTTATTTTCAAAAAATTTCGCAATGATTATTTAAACACTCATTTAACGACGATATAAATATATACATATTAATACGATAACATGGCCAGACTGTTGGCGTTGATAACAATGGATAGAAGTTTATGACCACTTTATGTCCAAAATACTGAAATAGGGCTTTTGATCGACCCGTCGTGATTTATTACAATATTTTTACATATACCGCGAATTTCAGCAAGCTACAAATATCACGTGTGCAATACATTCACGAAATAAGAGTAAATAGAGGACCGTACGTACGTGACTGTCATTTAGAATTTATTTAATGAGCTCAATAATTTGATATGCCAGAAGTCATCAGGCGAGTGACATATGCCATTATCATGAGTGTGATATTATGTTTATCACATAATGTTTATGATGTAAAAGAAAACTTTGGAGAAAAAACACCGGCCTGCAGTCAGTACCTTGCAACTGCCACACGTAGCTTTCGAACCCAGAGGTAGAGGGCTATAGTGATAAAGTGTCGGGACACCTTAACCACTCGGCCACCGCGACCCCGTATTAATTACGTCCTAATAAGGGTTATTTCATATGATATCTATCACATAAACTAATTACATGGTAAAGCAGGTCAGTAAGTTGATGAAATTGATTACATTTCATGTGTTTTAAAGCGTTGTGATTTTTTTTTCAGGGGAATTACTGGGTTACGGCACGTTTAAGAGACCCAAACACAGGCGAGTTGAAGGGCTGCCACGAAGTGGGAGTTCACCTCGCGCGGTATTGAGATGCTCTTACCGATTTGAGATGAAATTCGACATGTTACCACGTGACTGTACACTAACATGTTTTTTCATGTATTACAATAAATGAATCGAATTCGATATTTTTCTTCTTTCTCTCTCTCTCTCTCTCTCTCTCTCTCTCTCTCTCTCTCTCTTTTCAAACCAAGAAACGACGTTCCTCCTTCAAAATTGTATTCATCCTGAGTTTTAAAAGCGTGTGATAGAAATAGAGATAGCTTTACATTCCGTGTCATAAACTATATAAAGTAAAACTGTTAACACAGTTCAATTCACAGCATCTGTAGAAAACTGGAATAGCATCTGTCGTAGTGTACACTTTTTTCAGTACGCTGTAAAATATATCCCGATATCAGCCTCAAAATTAGCTTGGACAATGTAAAAACATTTAAAAAATATGTTGAGTACTCTACCTGATGAAATAAACAGATAAAAGCAAAGTAAGCACAGGTCACAAAGATGTAACCCTTCTCCCTCCTCATCAAAAAACATAAAGATCAGAGGTTTTATTTTAATAGCGATTCCTTTTATCTTTAACCTTGATTAGCGATAACCAAATTCTTATAACGTATACAATTTGATGGTGTAATGATGTGAATATGAATTAAGTCTGTCTTTGCGTTCATGAAATGTCGTGAAAGCTTTTTTTAGTTTTGATATTAATAATACCAATTTCGATTATCAGATAAAACGTGATTTATTCGTATCAGGTAGCACAAATGATTCCCATTTAAGTCTTTTTCATTTACAGCTGTCAAAAATGTAAAGTGACATCGAATAATTCTTTAATTTACTAAGTGAACAACCACACACTTTACACATTCAAGGAGAATGATGTTTATTTTTTCATTATTTTTTTAATGCACAAAACTAGATAAACTGAAAGTTTGAAGATGCTAACAGCTTCTTCTGTAGAGTTACTTTGTGTTAAGGTGTAGCAGGGAATAAGTATCTGTTACACCAATTCTTGACAAATAGCCATGCTGTTATGGCGACTGTGAAAGATAATACAGGCATAAAGGGGTGGTCATTTCAATCAATAGTAATGTATCTGTATCACCCGATCATAATAATGGGTTTTTTTTATTCAAGACGAATAGCTAAACTGTGGAGTTTGGGGCCTTTTTCAGAAAAAAAGCATCTTTTACCTCAAACTAGGCGATTGCACATCAGCTAATTGTGTCCCCATGAAACATTCATTTTTCGCATGTTTTGTTGAAATTTACAAACAGTTTAACAAAATACATGTCAACAGCAAGGACATTGATTTAGCCATGATACATACTAACAATTGATCAAATTACTTCTGTTAAATTGTACCATAGTGGAGGATTTATAGGCTTTTAAATATCACTATTCAGATGACCCTTAGCATGTCCCTAATTCAATGAACATTGTCAAGAGTCAGAGGAAGAGTGTAAACTGTGTGTAAGTAAGGAGCCAAAAATAACTTCTGCATACTTACATTTTATCAGCGGGGACAGCTTACACATAATAATAAAATCTGTATTGAAAGCATACACGGTGAGAAAGTACATTCGGGTTGTTCCAGCTGCTGTGGATAATCTTGTCTAGTCGCATGCTATACTTTGATATATGATAACAAATTCACACTAATACTATCAACATTTCATTACATTCCTCTCGTTATCCCTACAGTATTCATCAAAAGCACATGTATACCATACCTAGTGTCGATCTAGATAACAATTACATTCAATTTGTCTGTTAGGTTTGAGGTATTGTTTAGATAGTTCGGTTTATTGGTCCTGATGACTTACATTTGATAATGAAGGGAAAGGAAAACTTAGAGAAAAGTTTGTCTTGAGTAGCGCTGAACTAACAACACAGAACTGGAATCTACTAACTTGGTACCAGGGACTGGTACACACGACTTAATTTTAAGAAATTTTCAATTTCAATGTCACATACGAGAAAAGATAACAAGAAGTGTATTTTTTTGTAATTATGAATATTCATACCATCATCCGTGGCAAAGAGTGACGGAAATGTCACTTGTAGAAAAAAAATAGGCATTAAAAATGACTTAACTAACAAATGACAGTAGTTCTTTGTATTGTAATGAGCATGTATATTTCTTATTTCACTTTCAATTGTAAATGAAGAATACGTCATGATTTTTATTTTATATTGAGAGGAAAACTTAATCTCGAAATAAAATGACAACCATTGACGTAACCTTTATTTTGACATGATATTTTAAGATTCACATATTCAACAGTATTTTGGACAAAACAGAACGGACCTGGGTATTGATTTATCTTTTTTATAGTCTAGTGGAACGTAGTGAAACTGCTTCGAGTGGTTGATAATTAGGGTTTGAGCAAGCATACTTTCCTATTAATATATTGATATGATAAGGATGATTTTGGACTGTAGCCAATTTACACAAGTGTCTGCGGTAAATACCCTACTGACACAACATGATACACAAAAAAGAAATAGAGTCCATTCTCTCTGTACACATATAGTCTCTCTGCACACATATATTTTCTCTGTACACATATACCTTATCCCAGTTATACATTGGTGCTGTTTATTCATACATGATATTCCTACATCGCGAGTGATTCATTACTTTGGAAAATATCCATTGCCATTTTATAATTATTCCACCTTGTTGGGGAATAATCCAGGTAAGTACTATATTTATTGTTTGTAATGAGTAGTGTGTTCCAGTTACGATGACAGCACACAAGACAGCATCCTAGTAATAAATGGGAAGGTTTGCCAAACATTCTCTAGTTAATTATGTAACGCCAGAAATAACTGTACCGTGTTATTGAACAGGACTTCTTCATTCCAAGTTTTTTAAAGCACAAAAGTGAAAAATAATTTCGTTGATACAGTATGGATAAAACTGTTGAAAGAAGTTTTCAATGTTGAAATTATTATTTTAAATAATTTCAGTGCATTCCTTAACTTTTCACAATCAGTTGCAATAGTATTTATGGTGTGAATGTAAATGAATGGAAATGTGTCAAGAATGCACCAATATTGATGGTTTCCATTTGGTCAGTAATGACGTCATTCACGGCAATTAATCTTATACACAATATCAAACGTACGACTTTGTATCTAGTAAAGTATCTGTATCTTATACCAAGTTTCAAGTAATATAAGTATTTCCGGCCTGCAGTTACGAAGTAATTGAGTAGAGATTTGATGTTTTATAAGTTATGGCCATAAAACTTTAATTATATATGTAAATAACGAAACACGCATTGTTTGATATATAAAAAGATACATTGAGAGATTTGAGTGATTACGTTAACAAGCTCTACTTGACCTTTGACTAACACGACGGTAGTACCTCCCGTATTAGTACATACCAACGACGTGCTCATTAATACGATGGCCGCATGTGTTGTGCGCCTTACCATAGGTATGAAGGTGATAAATGATGCTGTGTTATAACGATTTCCCCATTTTGTACAACATCCCACCCATACACACACACATCCCCCCCCCCCCCCCCCCCCCCCCACCCACACACACACACACACACAACACACACAAAAAAAAATCAACAACAACAACACACTTATAGACACATACAAAAACGCAGCATAGTAGGAAAATAACTACTATTACTATTACTAAAAGCTAGTTTATCCTCTGCAAGAAGAACATTGTTTATGAACCAAAACAATAGATAGGCGAATATACTGCGCATTTGTGTATTTGAGTGATTGATGAATACAAATATATAGACTTTTTCTACAAAGCAAATATGAATAAATATGAACCACAGGGGCTTGGCACGTCCGCTATGAGCAACACTTAAATATATTACTTATAACTATCACTGTGACTTGACATCAATTAGTTACCTGTAAGGTCCGACCTCCAGATAACTTATAATTGACAATATAATTGATCTATGTCATAGTAGCGATGGATAGATGTTTCATAACTTGTCAAATACCATTGATAACATTTCAGGTCATATTAATTTGTCAAGCCCCTTTGATATAAACTAAAGTAGTTGGTTATTTAAAGAGACAATAAAAACGATATTATGTTATCTCATTTTGCGGACAATTTGTGGGCACCTTTTTTCGGTTGTAGAAATTTCTAATCTGGCACAGGAAAAGCAATACCAGAAATACGAAAATGTCTTCTTCAACTATAGTATCGGTCCTGGTTATAATATCTGTCTTGGATACTTGGCACGTGTCCGCATTCACCGTCACTAATTGTATGCGTGAGTATTTCGAATTTGTTTTATATCCGCATTCAACGTCACGTATGCGTATTTTGAATTTGTTTTATATAATCATAAGGACCTCATCGAGTTATTATTTTAAATGCTACAAGCAGACATTTATAAATATAGACAAATAACCTCAAAATGATATAAAAGTGTAAATGTATTTAAAAAAATCAACGGCAGCTGGTTGGGGTTATTGTTTTCTTATTCAGCTAAGATGTCCTTTTATTTGCAATTCGCCATTCATGGAATAGATTATAACAATAAGTCATTGGGTCAAAAAACCCAATTATTTGAGTTAAAATATTATGACGTATACAGCATATATCGAGTAAAGCAGGAACTTCGATCTATCATAGTTTTAGGCATAACTGTATTTGTCATATTTCATTCACCGCATTGAGGTCGGTCAACTTCTTTTGATAGAGAAATATAAAGCAAACTGGATCAGCCTACCTCTATTTCTCCCAAATCGTACATGGTAGCTTAAATGAGAACTCTTTTGTTTTGGGTAGCTCGTGACTTATTCTTAAATGTAATGCTGACCGTTTAATATTAACTTTTTATATTTTTTAATGGGTCGCGAAATTATCTTTCTATTGTTAAACAGCTGATCAACAAAACAACTCCGACAATATTCTCAGTATTATTGATGCTCACATCAATCCTTCCGATATTGTTGCTCCTGGGAATTTGCTGGTGCGTGTGAACTTAGATATCCTTCGCAACGTCACCAGTGACCTTGACCTGTCAGTGGTGATCAAAAAGAAGGTGTGGCGCTTTTGGATAACCATACATCGGAGGTAAGAACTTTTTAATAATCACATATTTTTCGAATCACAATAAGCAATTAAGAGTTTGACACTTCGGCACATTTTAAAAATCAAAGGGAATATACATAAGACCCCATATCAAATAGTACATGTTTCTACATAATTAATTGATATGTTGAAAGTTTTAAAAAATCTTATTGTCATCTTCAATAACATAGTGATAAGTCAGTAAGTTTTTCCATGGTATAGACGTCTCCCAATAATGCAAATATACATATTAGATAACAATTGTCACACGATGACATTTGTTTTTAAACAGCATGTTAAGTATTTCATATACATGTATTTGTATTACTAGTATACCTCATCAAATATAGAAAAGATATTCAGCTATATATAGATATGAAGTATATTTTATAAGATTATAATTTTTGAGATGGAGGGACACAGACAGATGTATGAGGTAATAATCTAGACAGCTTGCTCGAACTCTGAGGCGACATTGAAGAATATTCAAATTTCGAGGTCCATAAGTACAAAAACGATTACCAGTATCGTTGTTTGCATACATTGATACTTTTACATTGCTTTTTTAAATTGAGTTTAAAGAATTATTGTAGTGTTGTCCAAATCATTCTTAAGATTTGTTGTTGAAGGGAAACGGAATTTATTGTAAGCGAAATTATTGTGCTCTCAGTAATTGTGTATTACGTGAATTATAAGGAGCTGTATTTCTGAGATTCATTGGTAATAAGTTTGTGACAAAATTATGTGTTATGTTGTAAGATATGCAGTAGAACAAAGCTAGTTATCTAGCTTCTCGTCTCCTTTTAAGTCGATCCCAACGGTTTCGTGGCATAAAAATTATGTTATAGCTTATACTGGCAGCCCTGTGACAGCATTTCCTCTAGATTTTGGTAATTTGTTTTGTACCAAAGTTGTCCCAACAGAGATCGAATGTATATAAGATAAAGTGTCTTAAAATTATTCCTTTTAAAAAAAATAGTTTGATTTTACGGAGGGTTGCTATTTATTGAGATACTGACAATATACCCTATGCGTCCATCCTTTTTACAATTATTTACAAATATATGCTCATAAGTTATTTTGATTGGAATGTTACCAAAAGTAAGGGATGGAATAAAAGGAAGTTGTCGATTTGAGATGTCCTACTTTTCAAAAAAAAGAAATGAAAAAATGTTGACTGAATGATATGAAAATGGTAAATGAGATCTACGAAAGGGATATACAAAATAAATCCATCCTTAAGGCCATTTAAATAAAAAAATAATGACAGCTTGTGTTTTAATTTTCCCTTTTGCTAATTTTTGCATTTCTAGCTAGTAACAACCGTGCTTTCCCCAACATTTAGTTGCAACTTTTTCCCATTTGAAATTTGATTCTGAAGAGTTTTCCCAACAAATCAAGAGTCCTGCGTTAGATGTCGACTTATGGCAGAAAAACTTACAAAATAATTTCCATAAATGCCGGTTAGTGAACACAATAGAAAAGTGCTATAGTCGACATCAAGGTCTATTCAGGGTTGTTTTTTTGTGTGAATATGACGTAAGTCATAAGATGTGATAGACACTTGATGACATGGTAAGTTATCATCATAGTAGCTCTCATTTTGATAAGGTGACTCCGGAATTAACCTAGATTTACATAGAAGTGCCATCGATGAGGCAGAAGACGTATCCCCCTCCGGAACAACCGTTATTCAGGACTTACTTCCTTTTGAATTTTTCCTCTGTTCAGTATTTATATCGTTTTCTATCTGGTTTACCCTTACGGTTTCGTTAACAGAAAGGTAATTTCTTGTTGTATTATCTTACAGGACTCACAGTTTGTGTGGTGTGCTGGACAGAGAATTCCTTGAAGTGGACGGAACAAATGATTGTCCAAACCAATTAGTAGATGCTGGATTACCGTGTCGCTGTCCCTTCACTCAGGGTCGATACAGCTTGCCAGAGTCTTCATTTTACATAAACCAACCAATCTATTTTGCTTACGTACGTTCTCGAATCTTTACATTTTCTCGCATAGTGCATCCTGGTCGACTCTATAATTCCTCGTAAACAATCCATGCCATTTGATAGAACTAGCTTTTAGGTTATTGTTTTGAAATAAAAATTGCTGTGTATTTTTTTGAATTTAACTATCGCTTACAAAATTCTTTTAAATCGCAATGACAAATTGGGGCTTAGGGTTAGGGTTTGGGGGTATTGAAAATCAAATTGAATGAAAAAGCTGGTTGTCAGACTGAAGAATGTTCAAACGTTTATGTTTTTGATGAATGTTCAGATCCACAAACGAATAAATACAGGAGATGGATGTTGAAGAACAAAAAAAAAATGAAGTTATGTGCTATAAAAACGACGATGTTGCAATGATGAATTGGCACAGTCAAGAAAATCGATTGCAAAGATATATGATTGATAAAATGACAAGACCATTTGCTCGAGTTTAACATTCGTTGGCCATCACCAACTTGTTTTATAGTTAGATGACAATGTTGATAGAATTACATAGCGATCCGTTACACTATCGGTATGTACCTAAACATTAATATTAACTTTTTTTCTATTTTTAGGGGCAGTACTGGACTCAGGCACTCTTAAGGGATCCAAATACTGGTGCACTGAAAGCTTGTTACGTCATGGAGTTGAATCTTTCACGACCATGACAAGACTTTAAATTGTTTCTTGATCTTGAACTTGTTTGAATGATAACACACAACATTCGTGATTGTTAGTATAAACAATAAAGAAATGTTGGATTCATTTATGTGTTCTTGTACAATACAAACTTTTATGGTAATTGGTGTTTCAGGACCTGTTTCAATTTAAACAAAATAGTATCGACTTTATACACGCCGGGCAAAATAATGGAATATAAATATTAAACTCTAAATTTCAATGAAAGGACATTTTATTCATTTCAAAACAATATCGTATCAATTGGAAGAAAATCCCAAAATATTTGCGATTCATTCATTTTAAAACTACAATGAATACGTATGACCGAAAATAGCTCTCCCGGTCACAGCAGTATAGACAAAATACACATGATGGTATGTGTATTGTTATGTTTACGTGGGTGAGCTAGAGTTAGGCTAAACTAGTTACTGTCGTATGTGGTACAAGTGCTGCCGTGCCGAAACAAAATAACATGAATGCCATCGACATTCCATTACTTACTACGCTGCTAATGACCTAGTTGTATCAAGCATACCGCGGAATATATTACAAAATAAACAAATGGAATACATAGAAAATATTCATTTAGTATAAATGTGAAACCATTACATATAACTGTTTCGTCTTCTAGGACACATGTGTAAGGAGAGCTTCCGTGTAAAATCAAACTGGACCTAAATATATTAATTCAGAGGAAACGAACATCTTCAATCATGATTCCTACCAATTAGAATTTATCAGACATGCTTTAATGCAGTACACCATAATGCCTGAAGATAAGGGCTTTTCCCACACAATAACACTACGTTTACTAAAATTTGTATTGTCCCTAAAATTAATCGGTGGTAAACTTCTCAAAGTGCAAAGTCTTGATTTGTTGATTTAAAAAACTCCAATTAACATGGGAAGGTGATTTTATTTTTAATAAAATGGATCTAATTCTAAGAAACATAAGATGTATAAACTTTACATTACCTTGTTAGCAGAATGTTATTTTCCTATTCTAGTTCTTTTGATAAAGACGATAGTGAGTTTTGATAAAGACTTACTCTTCAAAACAGCAGATTAATTAAGACAAATACCACCAATATGTATGTATCATTCGTGTGTTGCTGGTAATGTTTTGTACAAGATTACCTCAGGTACTAACCTATGCATTATTCTTAGTTACTAGAAAATCTATGTATTAAATATTTTGTGCAAGTAATACTATAAAAACGTTAATAATATTGATTATGCGTGCAATATGACGTGAAAGTATTTACATTATGACGTCATCATTTTTTGCATATGTCGTCACAAAGCATCGTACACTATATTTGTCAACTTGATTCTGATTGTTCTCTCAATAAATATCTTTTCCTTAAACAGACCAAGAATTGGCGAATGATTTGCACAAGGTGCATCTAATATACAGATATAACACACGGCATTATTTACTGTATCTATCTTACGGAGTAACGTATAAAGACAAGACAGACCATATGATTGTAAATGTCACCAAGTCCAGCCCATTTTACCTGAAAACCTTGACCAGGTGATTGCCTATCTACAAAGGTCTTATATAGGTTGGATAAGAACGGAAGGTCATTGTTAGAGAATCTCTCAATCAACCATGTCATACCTCAGCGTTGTAATAGCCATCTGCCTGGTCTGTGTGTGCCATGCCGGGACCTTTCCCTTCAGTGACTGCATGAGAAGTAAGTTAACTTATTTATTTTAGGCGTGTTTGTGTGTTTTCCCTTTTTTAACCGACTCTGGTTCTATAAATATGATGATATTTATATTTTGATTGCTTTAATATTGTTATCATTATTTTTCATATGGTTACTGATATTATATGTTATATGAGTGAAAATGTCTATATCAAGAAGATTGTATCTTGGAAAAGGAATATAATAGGTTAAGCAAACTAAATATAATCAATGTTTCCTAAAACATATCTCATGATAACCTAGGTCTGTTCTCGTGAACAAATATAAATTTTGACATTAGCTTTCTTGGCGGACTGAAACGTGAATTATTGAACGAGTGAGTTTCTATGAATGAAAAGTGAACGAGTAGGTAATGCTGAGATAGAACAAAAAGATGAAATTAGAATAACTAGAAATGAAGGTTCTACTAACTCCATACTGTATTATTATATCATTTGTGTATACAATCAGCTGTCGTATCATTAATCAGACAATTCATGAAATCTTACTGACCAATCCTAAATAAATGTAGGAATATTGACCTTTGACACGTGACGTCAAGACAATGTCACCTGTCCTGTAAAAGGAAATACGCTTATGTTATCTCCAGAAGGATTGACAGCAAATCTTCAATGTTCAATGGGAAAATGACAGAACTGCACAAATGCCCTTGTATATATGTGTCACATACTGAAAACTGATCTCCATTGCAGGTAAAATTTCTATACGAAGTTTAACATCCCTCTGGAGGCACGTTTAAAATATCTTGAATATGTCTTATTAAAAACAACAGAAATAAAACCTACACACAGGTCGCTCATTCAGGAAGAAGGCATGACTGTATAAATATTGCTGAATGGCCCCTTGTCGTTGATGATAAGGCACACAGTTCTGTACATCCAGTTCAATACAAATCGGGCGGATCTTCCATACACGCATATTTGTGCAAAGGTCTTACAAGCATTGAAGCAGGACAGGCAGAAAATGATACAGAGCTGACCAGTTAATGTCAGGGTGGAACTGTCGCGAGTTAACTAGTTAAGGACATGCAGGAACCGATACAGAGCTAACCAATTAATGTCAGGACATAACTGTAGCGAGTTAACTAGTTAAGGACATGCAGGAACCGATACAGAGCTAACCAATTAATGTCAGGACATAACTGTAGCGAGTTAACTAGTTAAGGACATGCAGGAACCGATACAGAGCTAACCAATTAATGTCAGGACATAACTGTAGCGAGTTAACTAGTTAAGGGCAGATAGGAACCGAGCTGACCTGACCTCTCTGTGTACAAAGGAACTTTAGCTTTCATCTGACCTCTCCTTAACAGAGATAAGAGCAATGATACCATTACCTGAAAAGCGGTCTTTGACCCGAGATATAAATAGAAGTATACTTTTTGTAAAAGACAGACTTAAAACTATTGAAGAAATGCTTATCCATGCAGCAAAAACACATTTTTGCAGATTTCTTAAATTCCAATGGCAAAGATTCGGAGGACATTTGTTATCAGTGGCATTGTTTGATTTGACGTTACGACGCTGAATTCATATCAGCAATGATCTGTAATGAAATTCAATAGCAGATAGTACAAGAGTATTCGTTTCCACCTAGTCAGGTCAGTTCAGCAGGAGTGGGATGATAAAAATGAGCCCATGATGTAACATTTTCAACATCTTTAATTCGTGTATGCCATATACTAATTAATTACCTTCGGTAGTAAATAAATGGCAATATGATGTTTCATCGTAATCCAATATAATATATACCAATCAGATAGAAATTAGACGCAAATCGAGTTCAATCAAAGGGATATTTTGTTGAAAATGATATCAGTCAGTGTTTTGCGTTTAAATTCAACTAGAAGTATATTTAAAATGATGTAAATATGGCAAGTCAATAAAACGTATGTATAATCTTATGAATGTAATACATTCTATGATAAATAACGACCTTTTTATGGAAAGATGTGTCACGTGTGCTTGGTCCACATAGATAACGTTTAAAGGTACTAGACAGTGTGGTCAGGGTCATTTAAGACACGATGTATGACCCTATCTGACAACACACCATTATGTAGACAATTGTGCTATGTTTAGTCACAAATTAATTTACATCATATTCTTGCATTTACATCACATTTTGGCCATAATTGACCCCAATTAATTGTCAGTGAACCGTAAATTGAACCCCCCCCCCCACCCCCCACCCCCCCCCCCCCCCCCCCCCCCCCCCCCCCCACCCCACACACACACACACACACACACACACACACACCACCCCATTTTTTTCACAAAAATACAAAACAATCAAAATAAAAACTGAATGTCCTTCATTGTTAACACTAAGATTGATTTCGACTACATAAGAATAATACTACATGTACTGACTAGAACCGTGGATATTTCACGATCGGCCATTGTATTTGCCTGATGCATACATACTAGATATACATCGATTTATCTTATAAGTCATCATTTTTACCTGTATTAACACTCGCTATAATACTTAACATTATTAACTAGGAATATTTCGTATCGTCTACACTCCTGGAAGAATAAATCGTTTTACACTGTCCGACGTCAGCATCGGTTCTTAGTAGGGTCACTGTAGGATGGTTCAGACGTAGAGAACAAGACTGGTGTAACTACTGAAAGGGACAACAAACCTTATTTCACCAGCCATATTTTCCCGATGGAACGATGTTCATGTACAATACTCAGAAACACATTAAACTATTCTAACGACAGGGAGTATGTGTGGTCCATACACGTCCATCAACCGTCAAAAAATTATTATTCATCAGATGTCTGATACGAGAACAATGTCCAAAGTCACAACAATAGGGTCGGAACGACAAAATGAGCTATATAATTGATTACTTTAGCACCATTAGTGCAAAACTGGATATATCTGCCCATATAGATAGGATATCAATCTCTGCCTGATATGAGGGGATTTGTTGGCATCATCATAGAACTGATACATTATACCCCTGGCTCAAGGACCCCATGATCTCATCCCAAATGTTAAATCAATTGTCCTTATCATCATGTTTTATTATTACATAATATATAGATAGAAGCGAATACAGAGATTGGTTTGTGTTTCACGGGAAGCCGAGAAACAAATAGATATGTGCTGTAGTGGTTGTGTCCTTGGGCAAGTGTTTCTCCTAATTGCTCTACACGGCATGCGACGTGACACCCGTATGTTGTTCAGTGAAGTAGTCACTAACTACTACAAGGAGACCCAGCCTCAAAATGACCCACGCGGTGATAAACCAAGCAGACAGAGATCTATCTTTCTAAACAGATACTTCGGGGAATCAATCAAGATTAGCGAGACCACATAACTTATGTTTGACTATGGCGGGTGAATATCGAAGAAGAAAAATGTTAAACTGTATCATATTTTATTTAAATCTATTTCACTTGAAATCATTTTGTGGACTAAGAATCAATCACCCCTTGAATTGAAGGATCGCCATTGGTATACTACCAGTACCATATAATATTATGTGGAAAACACACCTGTTTCTGTCCATAATGCAACGGAATGGATATCTAAAACGAATGGTTATTCGCTTAAGGGTCATCTATATAGCAGAATAATGTTGAATTTCAAACACGAATGAATATCTTAAAATTTGCACAAAAATAGTCATGTAATATACCAAAATGTTTGTTTGGACATGTAGTGTCTTAAAATCACAACTAATTTGATGTAGATGCTAACAATTTATTCTATAGAGTTACTTTGTGGTAAGTTATAGCATGGAATAATTCTAAGTCACAAAAATAACCAAACCTGAAAAATAGCCCAGCTGTCATGCTCACTAGTGTCATTAGCACAGGGTAGGAGCATTTGTTTGACCGGATTTGACTTTATGTAAGTATAAACACACATTTTGTTTTGACCTTGAAATGTAAATGGCGGCTGTGGATGATATTACACAAATATGGCATAAAGGGAGGCATTTCAGCCATTAAAAATGCTCCTATATCATACTTTTAAGACATCTGATAATAGTAAGAATGACCTTATTAAGACAAATTGTCAAACTTGTGAGTTTTGGGCCTTTTTCAGAAATATATATCTTTTACCCCAAACTCAACGGATGAACATTTTTCCTAAAAACAGTCTTCCTGCCATGTCTAGAGTTTTCTATAGTATCTAATATGAGCATTTTTGACGTTTGAAATACCTTCTTATATGCCATAATTGTGTGATATTATTCACAACCACCATTTGCATTTCAAGGTCTAAATAAAATTGGTGTTAATACATATCATAAAGTCCAATATTGTCAAACTAATGCTCCTATTTTGTGCTTTAGACCCTTGTGAGCAAACCGACATGACTGTTTTGCACAATAAATGCGATACAAATGAGTTAATTATGTCCCCCTGAAATATGCATTTTTCTCATGTTTTGTTGAAATTTACGAACTACTGAACAAATTAAATGTCAACAGCAAGGCCCACAGTTTGACATGGTACATATCAAAATTTTATCAAGTTATTTCTATTAAATTGCACCATAGTAGAGATGTATAGCCTTGTTAAATATCAACTGTTTTGGCTGGATTTGCTGTTTAGATGCCCCTTAATGAATACTTTCATAAATCGCATGTCTTCTTCAACTCTCTCTCTCTCTCTCCAGCCAACAATGAACGTAACTCTAACAACATCGTCCATGTTAACGCGGCCACGGCCAGCCCTTTCCCTGTCGTTGTCCCCGGGCCTGTTGACATCGTAGGAAACTTGGATGTCTACAAGAACATAACTGGCCCTCTCCAGATGTCTCTGTCTGTCAAAAGGAAAGTGTTGGGACTCTGGGTACCAATACCATGCATCTCCAATGTTGGCAGCTGGTGAGTATGATTGATGATGTGATTTAATTAGTAGGCAGAAAAGCACGTGTTAGTACCAAGGTAACTCTTTTTTTCGGACATAACGTATGGACTTGTTTAACACCGATAACGTGAGAATGTGTTCTATGGTACCTGTACATGTCTTACACAGTTACAGCATGTTGACTAACTGTTACTCTTTACAAAAACACGTTGTTTTCGCATCGGGTTTAGGTTTCGTCGATGAGTGAACAGATAAGTAAAAATGTTCCATGGTTTGTACATATCGGTATATAGTACTGCTATCCTAACTGTTCACCGTATTTAATCGGTGTCTTTGGGTTATTTGGTTAATTTACTTATAAAAATGCGTATATCATTACTGAAATATCACTGGACGAGAACATTAAAACCATGATACAATGTTAGGCCCCATGGAGTTTCATCGAATGAAGGGAAATTCTTTAACTTCAATATTTCCACATGAAAGCTTGATCAAATTCAAATTCAGGAATATTGATGAAACTGGGGCCACATGTAGTTTGAAAAATGGAAATACACTGCGCAAATGTTGCAGGTTTTGGTTAAATTTTAGGAAGCGGATACTGTTGTATCTAGCCCGAGTTTTCTCTGGCCCTGTCACCATGTCTGCACCAGACATGGTGACAGGGCCAGAGAAAACTCGGGCTATGTTGTATCATAATCCATTTGCTTGTCATATCTGAATACCTGTGTTTCTAGTACCTATGACGATGTGTGCTCGCTTTTGAGCTCATCCTTCATGAAAGATGGAACAGCAAATTGCCCCCCACAGCTGTCTGGAGAAGGCTTACCATGTACATGTCCAATTCCAGCGGGCCACTACGAATTACGCCACGGACATTTCCAGATCCCTGAGTTGTCTGGGGTCTGGAGCTGGTTAGCGTCGGTGAGTATGATAGCATAGCTAATGATAACGGCCTTGGTATCAGTATCGCGTGTATCCCTTTAAATCATCTTTGTCTTCTTCGGGATAGCGCCCTTGGTGTAAGGAGTATGAAAAACGAAACGTATAATCGTCTTTGTACAGTAGGTGTCACATCTTCGTTAGCCAAGGCTTCTGATTACGTTACAGGGTTCGTGGAGTGTAACGTAAACAGAAGCCTTGGCTAGCGAATTCGAAGATGGGTATAATATTGATTTAATTGTAAAAGCCATTAAAATCCCCTATCAAAATAGATTTCTCTCCTTGAGTATAAGCATACAATCGCAATTGTGAAAATTTAGAGATCTCGTATAAAGTAGTGTTATGATATGATTCTCAAAGAAAATTTTAAAACCACATTCAAATATAATGTACTGTTTCTTTTTAATTGCGATATACTACTGTGGACGAGATGGTGTATTTTAGTGTTGTTGGTTGGCCCTTAGTATCACACCTCACGGTATGATGTATCGCGGGTCTTATTGGGTACATGGATAGTACTACATGATTACCTCTCTCAATAGATATAATATATTGTAATTAAGCATCCAAAAAGACCCAAGATGCATTGTACTGTGTTCGGATAATCTTGATTCTCGATACATTTGATGATAAAAAAGGAAACATCCTTCATTTCTTACCGTGTTGAATACTGCAAAACCATTTGTTTAAACAATTATGTATAAAAATATACACTGTACATGTAATAAAGTCATATGTATCTTATATAACATAATGGCCGAATGTTGAACCCTTTGTTTAAACAATTGTGTATAAATATACACTGTACATGTAATAAAGGCATATGTTTCTGTAGACACAACTATCGCTGGATGTCACATTGCTTGATAAATGAAGATGTACATCAGTATAGTTATCAATATATTTTTCAGTTTTGAAATGATATCCAAGAAAATCAATTTGGAATTTATATTAAGACTCGTCAAACACTTATCACAGGATCCCCATTTTTATATATTTCTACGGAATTTGCTTTTCTCACACTGCAGGGAGACTATCAGATCCGAGCCACCCTGACAGACAAGGCCAGGAGTACACAAGTGGCCTGTCACTCCATGGATATGTCGATCGGTGCCCCGTGCTCATTCTTCAGCTGCCTATTCGGATAAGCTTTTTTTTTATGTTTGATCAGGTTTCAGATTCTGATGTGATTATTAATAAAACAATTGCGTCATCCACCGAGTAAATATTTCCCTTTTCCTTTCAGTTTTTCTGGAGTGCTCACAATTTTAGAAAAACAAATTATCAAATGGTACGTGTAGGAAGACAGACAGACATTTTCAGACATATTTTAGAACAAGCTCCAGTAATATGTTTTGAAAAGGGACAAACTCTCCTCCAATCAAAAAGGCCAAAATGTCTTCCTTAACCTGCAGATTAAACGTTGTGAATGACTAAATGTTACTTGTTTAAAATTCACTCATTAAGTAAACTCAAAAAAATCATTAGAAATTCTTGTTAAACTTTACAATATATTTCAATGGATCCATATGGTGAGACCAGAAGTCATTTACTATATTGCAGCAAGTCAAGATTGAGTCTAGTTTCCCAGACAGAGCCAGTCTCGTATGTTTCCAAGATGTAGTTTCCATGCACCGCTGTCGTACAACTTTCGCGATTTCATCATTGCATCTATAAAATGAGGAGAAAACATATCTGTATAAATGTATCATGTAAAAAGCCACCTGTCATATGGGTGGGAAATGAATACAAAACGAGGTCTTTTTTTTTTGATTTTTTATTTTCAAGATAACTTGGAATGGTAGATCACTTTGCAAGGAAAGGTTATCAAAGTAAGGCATGAGACCGTAAAATATAAAGGAACAGTTTCCAAGTGTATATAGTGTAAACATACGACGTGCAAAATGTTTTACCAACACCGATCTACACAAGAGGTTTTAGTCTTCTCTTTCTGTTTCATATGTCTTTGAAGATTTGTTCAATTTAAAACAGACAACTAGATATTCTGTGATGATAAAATTTACATTGAGATTCGAGGGAGACATTTTCAGTAACAGGTATATACATAAGATTCCGATGAGATGTGTCAGTTATATCTTCTCAAAGTATTACCTATATAACATACACTTTGTGAATATCCAGATATTGTCCAGCCATAAAAACTTTTAAACGTTTGTTGTTGTTGTTGTTGTTTTTTTTTTGTCTGCTATATACAAATAACTTAATATTTCTTGACACAGGAGTTTTGGCACTTAGTCCAGTCGATCAACCATGCCCTTGGTAGAACCAGAATTCTGGTGAATTACTGAAAACCTCTCCTCGCAAAGCCTTCCATCCACTTATTGACATCACAAGTTTATCTCCTTGCTTCAGAACAAGTTATCTCCAATTAGTATAGTAAAACCAAACAAGGCAACACCCATGGTTTAATGATATAACAGTCATTATAAATTATCTCTCAAAATACATATAAAATTTGTCCTATATGTAGCTAGCATTATTTACAATGAGAGCATTTTAATGCAAAAACATGATGGAAAATAAACATTTTGGAATGTTTCTTATGGGTTTTTTTCTCAACAACTATATATATGAATTGTTTTAAATCTGAATGAATGCACACCCGAACTACACATTATATTATATGTATATATATATTGATGGAAGCGAACTGTGCTTTGTATCACAGGTAAACACACATTATGTTGTAGACAGAACACTGCCACATGGACAATGCCTTTCCAACACCCTATAAATGATAACACATACTGTTTTACATTTCTATCAGCCATACATAGTTACTCCACAAATACAAAGGGAAATCTTATTGGTTCTCTGAAACAGGAAATGTTTGAAATTGTTTACAAAATCTAATCTAGTTTTTTAATTAGCTTTAAAGCTTTCATTTGTCACAAAATCTTAGATAAAATCTATCAAAATACAAATTTTACACTTTCACCATTTCAATGAAATTGTGATGCACCTTTCTTTTTTACTTAAATAACTTTTCTGTTAAAATCAGCTGACCAAAAATAAATATTATGTCATGACTCTGGGGAAATCTTGTTCCATCAATCATGATTTGCTGTGTGCTTTGCAAAAGAGACAGAAGAATAAAAACGTCTAACGGTAGGTTGGTGTTGAGTTATTTTCCAATATCAGAGAGCTGGAGCTACATGTCAAAAAATATTGTTTACATGTTGAACGTATAAACTGGTAATTTAAAAAAAAAGGCATAGTCACAGGACGTACGAAGACAAAACCAAATGAAACTAAAAATGAAATGGTGTGAGCTTAAAAAATTACAACATAATAGGAACATTTTAAAACACATTCACAAATAACTTTCATCATTTTGTCTCATAGAACTTGCATAAATTGGCACCAGCAGTGACAAATATACCCAAAACAATGACACAACTCCTCACCTACGACCTGCATATCAAATTATACTACATATTCATATGCATAAAGTATAACTTTAACCCTTAAGTGAAGTCAAAGGGGCTGTGCTGACATCCGTTAGCTATATACATACAAAGTCTAACAGAGTGAGGCTGATATCCTTCAATGATGTCTCTTGAAGACTTCTGATTCCTAATGATGCCGTGGACAAGCCTACGAATGAGCCAACAGACATTATAACAGATGATGACATTAGTTTACACATTCTTATCATCTATCCGAGAACCTGACTGGGAGGAAGACAACTTGTCTACAGATATTTACACAAACCACAAGGGTGGTATAAAATTAACAAAAAAGGCCCTAACATTTTAAATGAAATTGATAATTATGTTATTGCATTGCAAAGATTAAGTGTCATTTTCTAGTTTTCACAAATAAAACTAGACACAACATATAATTTTCAATGTTATTTTTTAGCTTTCACAAAATAGTTTTGAAATTATCAGATTAAACTCAATATTCCTGAAGGATAGTTCTATTTATTCCTAAAATATTAAATCTGTCTTAAAATTTTGTTTCTTATGAAGACTAAACTCGGATAACATTTGGGGGCTATCTTTGTTATGTTATAAAATATTGGTTTACATGGAGTTGAATTTCACAACTTTCAAATGATTTTCTGTGAATGCAAATTATGGATAAAAATATTCTATTAAAGTATCATTTTCAAAAAATAAGTTAAAAAAATTATATGTTTCATGAAGAATGCTCTGAAAAAAAATAATTGCACATTAATACAAAATCATGTAAAACTAATTAATAGTATGCATGTATAATGAATGATACGCTGCATGTGTGCAAGGTGGAAATGACTGGAATACCACCAAAGGCAAAATCTATTAATAGAATATTATTATTTACTCATCAAGTTGAAGAAGAAAATTCCTTTAAATTCTTATTCTTAAATATTCAAAAGAGACATCTTAATATAATACTTTGGATGTGAAACCTTTGTGGTGTGGATTTTTGAGGTGTTCATAGATAATGTTGATATTTTTCAATGTATGAGATTTTTGCTATTGTGTTTTTGTATATACATTGTAAATATAGCTATAATTCTGTTTCAAATGTTAGTCTTCAAAAAGTAAAGTTCAACATCTCACAAAATCTAAAATGCTAAAATGACAATAGAATAATTACTTTTACAGTTAGCAATCATTTTTCTATTGAATAACTTCACCAATGTGATTTGCCAACAATAAAAAAAATCTTATGTGTTATACAATAAACATTCCAAACAGTACAGCAGTCGATATTCACAAGTAAATCAGCAGTAATGTACATTTTCTACCTCTTTAAAACGATGTATATTTTATTAATACAAGTATCAGCAATCATCTTAACAATTCTAACTTTTTAAACTTAATTTTCATTATTGTAACAATATGATTCCAACCCTAAATTATATATATATATATATATATATATAAAAAAAAGGAAAATACGAATGTTTTTGAGAAAAAAAAAAGAAAATATATTATCAATCAACGAGTTGGCTGTTATGATTGTACTAATCACTACATCTTAAAGTTAAAATAACTTAATATACCACAATCAAAAATACCCAGGTACATTTAAAAATTGTGATATTATTTATCTGACTTGATAACTAAATGTTCTGAAATCACACAGAAACAAATATTTTGTCAGATTCATTTGGCAAGAATATTTTTGTGACATAAAAGTGATCTTGATGTTCATGTTAATGAGATTTCAATTTCAACCAGCATTAAGATTCACTATGTTTGAGGCGAGTGTTGTATAGATCAGTTTTCTGTAGATCAAGTTGGCACTTTGGATCAGGAGAAATTATTGTCAACCAAAGAGAAAATTAAACAGATTAAGATACTTTTCTAAACAGTTAAATAGTGAGCTGGAATTTTACCAATGTTTCACCATTCACATGGCTATTACATGTATATTGAAAAAAAAAAATCAAAATTGCATTTGAATAGCATCGTTTTTTTCCTGCTAAAAGCCTAGCTTTTTAATTTGTTTTTTTTCTCTCTCTCTCTTTCTTTCTTTAGACAATATGATCGACAATTAGTTTTGAAGAAGATTTGCTTAGGCTGGCACTTTTTAATCAACATGATAAATACATAAAGAATTTCTTACGAACCTGTTCATCATAAAAAAAATGGCCAGGAATTTTAAGGACGGAAAATATATAGATCTCATTGTTACTTTGTAAATCATTAATCAAAGGGACGGATTACCGGTAGTTTCTACGTAAAGCAATCATATATCGCCAATCACTAGAAAGATAACTTTCCTACTTTAAAAAAAAAAAGTTCCAATCTTCAAAGATCCTCAACACCAGCCAGGATGATCATGTACATTTAAGAGATTGCCTTTGAAAGGTAAACAGTACATGTTTAATTGTTAACATTAGTTCGTTAAATAATTTGAAAGGGAGATAACTGAGAAAAATCAATAATCCAAAAGGTTATGGTTTCTGATGAATTTGATTCATACATGGTAATTCACTATTTATTTGGAAAAGTAATTATAATTACCAGAGCATTACTCTATAATGAGTAGACAAAAACATCTTCCATGGTATCTCTTTCAATTAGTTGATATAATTCATTAATGATAAAATGAATATACCAAAATTAGATTACTGTTGATACAAAGTTAAAGTATCTTTTGTATATTTAAGTATTAAATGCCAAAACATTAGTTTCCCATCAGAATGCATGTCATTCCTATCAAGAACACACCACACAAAATACTGACATTATGATACAGATTGCATAGGTATTAACAATCGTGGAGCACTTGAATGAACACTAGTATACCAACAGATTATGTCGTCACATTTCATACAATTATACATCAACCACGAGACAGTGATTCCAATATAATTTTCATAAACCAGTTTAGCACAGCTTGCCTTCTAGTCCTATTGTTTGACAGTTATCAATCTGGGTTTTTCAAAAAAAAAAATAGCATCTTTTTATCCTACATTTTCTATTGAAATATGTTTTCTCCTGTAAATACTGTACACATGCAATTTCAATTCAAATTCACTTACTAAAAAGAGAAAAATAATTCTCAGCTACGTGTAAGTTTAGTCAGAACAGTGTAAAATCTAGGAGGGAAAAAACAAGCTAATTCTGTGAATATAGCCAAATAATAGATTAATTTACTAAAATGTTATTTTGGTTTAATATTTCAAAATAGGGAAATAAGCATTAAAACATTTGTAGTAATAAATGTGTATTTCTTAATGATTACTTTGTCTTCATCATAAAATGAATATAAAACTGAAATTAAAGACAGAATAATATGTCAGAGTATAATAATTAACAACCAAACAGAAAGCAAGGTATTGGTATTTGGTTTATAATTTCATGAATTTTACTAGTAGCATGTCATTCAATTATTTCAACGGACACATCATTATTATAGTGAAGTAATTTTCCTTTGTCCAGAGTTTAGAATAACATGTTTAAAGCTTTACAGGAATTAAGTTACCTGATGAAATTCTGCTCATAAATACCATATTCAATATTTAAGGCCAGGCACTACCCCCTTCTAATACTACATGTGTTAAACTATTAAATAAAAGAGGGAGAAAAAGAAAAAAAACATTGTCAACAAGTTTGAGCAGTCACTTGTCAATGTGTAAATTAATGTTTATATGACAAAAGGCACAGCCACTAATGAAAAAAAAATAAAACAACTATAAAGTATGAACTGCAGACTCATCAATTTGAAATGATATTGATAAAATATATAAAGTTAAACTGAAAAGACAGTAATATTTTGGCACATTAGCAGGCAAAAAGAATTGGGAACATAATTTCAATAGTGAAATTGTTTTGGATGAAGAGCTCAGCTAAACTGTTTTTAATTCTGTTCAATAAGAGAAACATTATTCTGTGAAAAAAAGTTGATACAATTTTAAGCAAAATATAAAAGTACTGAATTAAATTAAAAATGTTCATACTTTGTATTTTGGAATGATACTAAGCAACAAATACTTTAGAAATAATTTGTAAATCAATATTCTATCATAATAACATACAATGTATAATATTTTCAAGGAATGAATAAAACAAACAAAATAAGTTTGAACAGGACATGGAAAACATCAAACACAAACTTGAGTTTGTGTAAGAAAACAAAAAGAAGACAAAATACACCAATCCTAGTGCAATTCTGTATATTGGCCAGTTATTTGTTCAGGTCTAACTTCACATCCAGTGTTGTCCAATAAAAAGTCAGAATCAAAACTGCTCATTCCATTCATACAATTTTCAAATGTTCTACATGTAACACGGCCATCCAACCAACTTCCAGTCAGCGGTAAAAACACATTAAAACATATTCTAGTCTTGGTGTATCTTTGTCCACCATGAACGATATGAATCGCAATGCCAACTGAGCTAGATGTGTCCGACTATTTCCTGGTCCCTCTCCCCCTGGGAGCTGCTTGTCCAGCCCCTACCCTGCTGGTATTAGTCACACCTTTATTGGTAGGTGTATTCGAGAATTTTTGTTGGGAGGGGGATTTGGATCCCGATCCCACAGAGTTCCTTGAGCCTGGCATGAGTCCAGCTTTGGGTGGGTTCAAGGACTGGCTGTTGGGTCGACTCGAGTTGGATACCTACAGAATCAGTGAAAAATCATACATAACAGAGATAATGAAACAATTCAGACAAAATCAATTAATGTTTGCTGGGCAAAAACCCAGGAAACTGAAACATTATAAAATAACAATTATATTCAAAAGCAACAATCATGCAGAAGATTTTATTGCATTTTAAATACAACGATCCACATTTAACAGCTGAGAATACTTACAGGTTTACTCCCGACTCCAGACTTCTTAGTTCCACCAGATCCCTTTCTAGACGTGCCGTCATGTGTTGCCTGATGGTCAAATGATTAACATTTCAACATATATATTACGACCAATTACTTATCAATCAAAAACAAGTGACAAGACATTTGATTGTAGTAGGAAGCAATTTGACTAAAATATACTATTGAACAGGTGTTCTTTGTGGGGTATTAAGTACATGTGACTTTCACAGATTATATGTTCATATTTTCATCAATGAATATATGCATGGGCTCATTTCTATGATTTTCTTCAATTTCTTCTATGTTGAACAGTTTCTATTCAGTGAAACATTGTTGAAAAAATCTTAATATGCCATCTTGTGTTCTCTGGAGTCTGACATCATATCTTGTGTCCCCTGGAGTCTGACATTACATAGTGTATCCCCTTGAGTCTGATATTACATAGTGTCCCCTTGAGTCTGACATTACATCTTGTGTCCCCTGGAGTCTGACATTACATCTTGTGTCCCCTGGAGTCTGACATTACATCTTGTGTCCCCTGGAGTCTGACATTACATCTTGTGTCCCCTGGAGTCTGACATTACATCTTGTGACCCCTGGAGTCTGACATTACATCTTTTATCCCCTGGAGTCTGACATTACATCTTTTATCCTGTGGAGTCTGACATTACATCTTTTATCCCGTGGAGTCTGACATTACATCTTTTATCCCCTGGAGTCTAACATTACATCTTGTGTCCCCTGGAGTCTGACATTACATCTTGTGACCCCTGGAGTCTGACATTACATCTTTTATCCCCTGGAGTCTGACATTACATCTTTTATCCCCTGGAGTCTGACATTACACATCTTGTGTCCCTTGGAGTCTGATATTACATCTTGTGTCCCCTGGAGTCTGACATCATATCTTGTGTCCCCTGGAGTCTGACATTACATATTGTGTCCCGTGGAGTCTGACATTACATCTTTTATCCCCTGGAGTCTGACATTACACATCTTGTGTCCCCTGGAGTCTGACATCATCTCTTGTGTCCCCTGGAGTCTGACATCATATCTTGTGTCCCCTGGAGTCTGACATTACATATTGTGTCCCCTGGAGTCTGACATTACATATTGTGTCCCCTGGAGTCTGACATTACATCTTGTGTCCCCTGGAGTCTGACATTACAAAAGTCTTATGTAATTGATTTACTGCTCTTATTAAGAGTATGAGTGACTCACCTTGCCATTGGCCTTATTTGAACTGCTTTGTGGTGCTTGATCCTGGATAACTGGGCTGGTTGTGCCTCCATCTGTTTCGTCCGTAGTCTCAGGGCTTTCTTCACCATTACGTATTGCACTGTTTTGTCCCTCCTCCACCTTCAGTTCATCTTTCCACATTTTCATCATCTCCAGGACATTGTGATGATTGCCATCACTAACTTTACCCTGGTAATCATGTCAGATATGTCAAGAGGCTCAGACAAACTTGTCTCACAGAGCATAGTTGTAAATCGTTCATAGATAGTATTTGAGACACATTATAAAGCAGATGCTACAGTTTTTGTGGGAAGCTTATTAAGAAATTCCATTAATCAGGATAGGTTTGTTTGTACAAAGCATGCTGACTGGATATGTTTTACAGCAAGTCTACAGAGGTCAATGTTATGATAAAGAAAATAAAGGGAAGTAACTCTGTAGAGAACCATCTTCTGCATACAACACAATGACCTCCAATGATTTAAGTGTAGAAATTTTGTCAACTTCAATAAAATAACATTGAATTGATGTCTAGGTGAAAGATAGTGTTAACATTATCTACATGCCCATCCAGCTTACATTATACAAAAATACACCCAGTCTGAGACAGGATATTAAATAAACAAAAAATTAACTTTAACTCAAGACTTTTTCTGAGGTATTGATCTTCAAGATTTAGGACTCTCATAATATTTTGCATTGAAAGGACTGATAATCTGTTAAGGACAATATATACAGGGATTGTACAGGGAAAAATAGAAAAGGGACCACATTAACAATTCAGTAAGGTAAATGAAGCATTATATCAAGGTTTTACTGCAATCAACTGAATGCATATCTGCTACTAAGAATTTTGAACAGCATACAAGCATAGATCTTATCACTTTTCAATTCCTATAAATAGACATCAACAAGTTTATGCTATACTCACAGTTATCCATGGATGGTTCAACACCTCACGAGCTGTTTTCCTGTGAGCCGGGTCTACTTTCAGCATGCCTCTTATACAGTCTTGGGCTACAACCAAACCAAACATAGAATTTGTTTTTGTGGAATTTTCAAGAACGAGTACAAATTAATAAATTGAAGTGTAGCTTAGAATATAAGAACACGGAAGATTTTGTAGCATTAAAAAAAACACTCATCGGTCAGTTACCTTACTCTTACAGAGCATTGCAAGATTTTCAAGTTCCATTCTCTGATACGACCTTCAATAATCAAACCATTATACAGGTTCCTTGAATTAAGCCAGTGACCATAGTCAGTACCCAAATGGACAGACAATTCACTACATTTGGATGTTCAAGATGACAACAGTGGATTTTTTACATTCATAGAAATTATTAGTTTAATATGTACTTAAAAATATACCTCAAAATAGCATATTTATTGGACAATATGATTTAATTTTGAGAAAAGCTGCAGCAGCTATTTAAAAGTATAAAATACTAATCAAGGAATTTGTTAAAACTGATCAAGTGTTGACACTTTATCACACTGTGTTTATGTGTACATACCTTCTTCACTAATGCCTTTCCATACTTCTCCAGAGAAATCAATCTCTCCTCGCTTTATCATATCATACAGTGTGTCCTCATCTTTAGAACGGAATGGTGGGGAGCCACACAATCTGTCAAACGGAGGGAAATGGATTCAATTTAATACAACTACACACTCTCTAATCATGTCATAAAAATATAAAGTAGATCATAAATTGTCATATCTATCCAATTAATAAGTATATTTGTTCTGATTTAAAATATGCTCATTACTAATTATGAAAGTATGGATTTTATAAAGTCCTAAACAATACAATGTATCTATATTACAAATTGACATAGTTATATTAACAAGTTTGCTTAGTTTGAAATAATTAGGAAGATGTTTTATACTTATAAATAAACAAACTTTAAGGAATCAATTTATGTACGTACTGCAATATTGTAAATATGTGTGGATTCTATACACAGAATACACAGATGCAATTCTTAGACTCAGTATCACGGGATATGCCCCTATACTTACAATATATAAACTATGACGCCCATGGCCCATATATCACACTGCTGACTGTATGTTTTGTTATCTATTATTTCTGGAGCTGTAGAAAAACAAATTAACCAACACATTATCATATATCATTTGGTAAATTTCTGGTCAAAACTAAGATCTTATACATGAAGAAAGTCCAGTCAGACCATCTTACATCAATATTTACTATGTAGAAGTCAAGGTCTCAGCACAATCGAATCCAATTATATTTGTGTATACAGTAATAAACTGGCTCAGATAATGTTTCAAATTTAACAATTAAATGAACACTGGATTCAGATGAATATGAGAGTAGAAAATATATCTATTTTGTACATGTTAATATAGTGTTATACTTACACATATATATAGGTGTTCCACAGAAATCCTGCATCATGTTGTCCTGTCCTACACCGCCCTTCTCTACTGAAAGTCCAAAGTCTGTAACCTGTGAAAAAAAAAGAAAATAGTTAAGAAGTCTATCCATACATTTTGATGAAATACATATTCTCACAGAGTAAAACTAAATTATTATTATAGAAAATCAAATATATAATAATAATGATGATGGTTGTATCAGCACACTGACCATGTTCCAAACACAAACATCAGTATTGCATCTAAAACCAGACAGATTTATCTCCCCTCTCACACAAGACACTACAAATATATTAAAATGTTTAAGAATGATGTTCGAGACTCAATTATTCCTATGATAGAGGAAGCCATAAGAAGTTGCAAACACCCAACAGAATGTTCTCCCTTAAAAGATTTTTAGTAGATGACTTGACATAAGGTTTGATTTAAAACTAAATTTGACAGAAAAAGACACAACATATTTTCAACATTTGTACCAAATTCCGAAGAACATTATTGGAATAAGAATCTAATCAGACATCACAGATTAAATAACAAAGTCTAGACAAATTTTCATCAAATGGTTTTGAATTCAAGATCGGTACTGGAACACATGTACATACATATTTGGTTAAACCAAAGTCAAGGCCATTTCAACCCTTCATTAAGACACTAGTTAAACTTTTCATACAGATTTAGACATTTTACATTAAAAATGTCCACAGTGCTTGATGCTTCATGCTTTTTATGTGGGATTTCAGGATGGTTTTATGAACTTCAGAAACTAATTACAATTCCCGTTTGAAGTGTAACATTTAAATTACGAAATAAAGATTTAATAAAAGAAGTGATTAAAAACTGACTGCTCTGGCATATGGCATCAATTATTTCCCTGCATGTAGTTACATGTTTCTGGTACCTGTTTTTACATCAGGGTAGACTAGAATATTTTCGCTAATATGATAATAATTGTTACTATTGAATGAGCGTTAAATCTTTTGAGTTTTGCTTGCGACAGTAAGGAAACAGTCGAAAATGCAATTTAACAAAGTTTTCACTTAGCTACACCAACCTTTATATGTAGTTTGTCATGTGGATCATCTGGGTTCTGACTCAGTAAAATATTCTCCAGCTTCAAATCTCTATGTACTATATCTACAGGAAACAAAAACATCAATATCATTCATAGTGTGTTTCTAATAAAACAAGATTTAAATGTGTCTATCTCAAATATTTCAAAGTGATGATACCATACTTTCATTGTAAGATTATCAATAATATAAAGCTGTTAACCAAAGTAAATTGACACACAATGTACTATTTGTAATGTCAAACTTTAATTTTGAAAAGAACTGTTAACATCTCCAAAGCTATTTCTGGCAGGACAGAGTTTCATTTAAAAATATTTGAACCAAACTTCATAACATGAACAGAAAGAAGAGATTTCTCACCAATTTTATGTAGGTATGAGATTGCACTAGCTAGCTTTTTTACTATAACTTTGGTGTCGGCCTCATCGTAAGATTTCTTGTCCTTGAGGGCGTCGGCCAACTCACCGCCCTCGCATAACTCCATCACAAGATACATTTTCTGTAAACAGACAAACAAAATGCTGGTATCAAATCTTGCTTCAGATTTCAAACATATTTCACAAAACATCAAATTTATATGAAAATTCATGAATCAATTAATTGAAACATTTATACTTACGTAATGTAACGTACATATGGATATGGATATACATGTACAGTGCATTCCGCTTAATTCGGTTGCCTATTTTCGGGGGCTTTTTACCCGATTATTCGACTTATGCAATAAGCCGAAATGCACATCGCTATCTTGGATTTGGTCCGTAATGGTTGTCAGACTTGGGTCGATTTTGAATGAAAATAATTGCGTTTATTATTGTTAATAAACAGTGTTTTTGTTTGTGCTTTTACTGATGTCAAATTGTCAGACTACTATTCCATATTGTATAAAAATATGTGTATTAAAACAATAAAACTTAGCACCTCAAATCAGGGCCGTGTATCCATGTTTCATCCACGTGTTCCTAATTTGACATACAATCTAAGGACTCGCCGACAACTAAAGCTCAAATCCCTTATGTTTATCATAGAGGCATTCTTTTGTTTGCTATAAAGTTTTCCATATTATTTCGAATAACCGAAAAATACGTCATTTCCAACCCAATTAAACAATTTTTTCGAACATGATTAAAGAGAAAATGGTTTTGGTTTTTGAATTTTTACCCCAATAAACGAAATACCCTATTAAGAGTTACCCGATTAAGTGGAATATGCTGTATATACAATATAATTATACATATATAATAATTAAAGGGGATTACAGAATGAGTTTTTATAACCTGACAGAGAATAATTGGGATTAAATTAACAGTATCCATTTTTAATCTTATTTTTTTTACTACCCTGCTGCATTGTAAATTACAATAACTTATGAAATATGTAGGCAGTACTTCAGAAAAACATCCTCTGTGCTGTCAGAACTCTTGACAAGATGTATATATGCTACTACTAAGTTAAACAATACAAACAAATGACATAGTCTTTATGCCGTTTTGTCCACAACTGTTATTTCCAAATATTTTACCCCGCACGTACGCGTATAGAGTCAATGCTGAAGTGGCTGGGATCATGTCATTAAGGTCCCTCACTGATCCACAGAACACAACAGGAAGTGGGGAGGAATATTATACAAAAACTAAGTATGCTATCAATGTTTTAATATTTGGAGCAAAAAGTATTCTTGGAAAAAAACTTTTGAATACAAACTACCTGTATCAGCTATCATTTGATATCAAAACAATATATCAATAATCCAGTCACATCATCATTCTGTTTCCAATACCATTACTCTTTATTAGCTATAGGTTTATAATCATAGAACTGCATTACATACAGTAATTAGTAATTATATAATTTTTTATTTAATTTTTTTTTATATGGTCTACTCATGTGAAAAATCCTGTTTGTGCATGTCTAGACTTTTTTTCACCTCAGATGTTCAGCTTATTGGCTTAGTAGAAGAATGTCTGTGAGTTCAACAATGAATTATTCCAATAGTGTATATTTTCTGATTAGCGCACAGTTCCCAGTGGGGATTCCAACAACCAATGCAGGCCTTGTTGCTTGGCAGTCAGTTTGAAAACAGCTGGATATTCTTAATTCAAACGAACATTAATAACAATACCAGAGCTAGATTCTATAGGAAATTCTCAAGACACCTTCTGTGAAGGTTTTGGTCTGAGTAACAAACACAGAATCAATTTTTGAATTATTTATCATCACACATTGAATGCATCATGCATGTAGCTGCTATATATACATGTACCACCAGTTTTACAACAGATGTAAGGCATGTGTTGGTAATTCTTAAATATGTATTGATCAAAATCCAACTACAATTATTTGAATCATGAAATAGACAATTTCCAGTCAGCTAATATGCATGTTTTAAATCATTTTATACACATATTTTGTACTGTTAAATTATGATATAATCATGTATTTCTGGTTTAATTTTGTTCAAATTAATTGAAATTGCTGGGTATGGAGACAGGTTATCAATTTCTTTTTATTAACATCATACCATTAAAATTTCAGTTTAAAAGTGGAAGTATCATTGGGTTTTACTGTTACATTGTTTATTTCATGGTTATTCATAACATGTGAATTCTAAAATATTATACTTGTCACATATTAATTATGGACCAATAATAGCAAAGAACTATTGATTTATTATGGTTTTGAATACATGTTATATATCATACATTTAGGTAATGATAATGCAAGGTCAATCCTGTGAACCCTGGATATTAAAGGAGCCCTATCAAAGACATCATCATAACTGGTACAACTTTCAGCTTCTCAGAGTGAGGCTATACCGTATATATATAGGTGTTGTTATAAGATAAATGTAAATTCAACGTTTTCAAGGGAAACAACTCTTACTCAAATCATATTAAATGATAAAAGAAGCATACAACTTTAAGGACAGATAACAAATGTATTAAATGAAAAGAATCATTGCACAACCTTGTGTTTTAGTTTAAGTGTAATGCTCTAAATACCGGTAATCAATTTCTTACTTTTCCTGTTTCAAATACTTCATTTAGACTGATGATATTTTCATGCGAGACTTTCTTCAGAATGTTTACTTCTCTTTCCAACAACGTAACAGCTGAATGGCCCGCCTGTGAATTAATGAAAATAATAAAGATTGTCATGAAATCATCTTGGATGTAAATAATCTTCACCTCAAAATATTAACTTTGAAATTGTGCTTTGATAAATGTATTAACTAATATAATACGGAATATGGAATAAACAATTTGATTATTTGTTGACAATGAACATACCTTTTCTCTGTTGACGACTTTCATAGCCCAATATTCACCAGTAGCTTTGTGCTGTACTTTGAACACTTTTCCAAAGGTTCCCTCTCCGATCTGTATACCTAGGTCATAACTCTGCCAGATAAATGACTCGTCATCAACGCGAGTGTGTCGAGGGATTGGTTTTTCTGCACTCCCTTTCCGTGCCATCACAACCACTAGGCATTTACAGCCCTGAAAAGTATATTGCAATATATGAGCATCCTGTCATTAAAATATTGTCTCAAGAATGGGATAACTGAAGCAGTGCAAATGTTAGGTTCTACTCTTTTGTGCACCAGAGAGAAATAGATCAACTGAAGATTTCCAATAATGAAAGCAAATGTGTGTGAAATTATAACTCCAATAGTATATCCTCCATTTATTGAAAAATTTCTGATGGGCTTGACCTCACCAGAAATCTGAAAAATGGAAATCCTGTCTGCATTAATTGTCACTACTTTTGGTATAATATCCAGACATTATACATCAAATATTTACTATCAATAGTTCCTACCTATTGTTCCTAAAAAAAACAAAGATGACAGGAATCACATTACAAAGAATTTTTACTGTTTTAATGTTTTACTTGTTTTTTAGGCAATTTTATGTAGCACAGTAGTGAAAGTAAGCCTTAGTTACATACATCTTCACTAGATACAGGGGAGATAATCACATTACACCAAATTAAGTTGACAAGCAGTTATGCAAAAAATATATGTATATATCTTTGTCCTATTTGGTGTTTTATCATTTACCCGAGCTGCTTACAAAACTCAATCAGAATATTCAATGAAATGACAGAACTCCACTGAATTTTACCTGAAGAAACAATTCTACACAGGATTTTGTTTGGTTTTTGTTTAACGTCCTATTAACAGTCAGGGTCGTTTAAGGACGTGCCAGGTTTTGGAGGTGGAGGAAAGCTGGAGTACCCGGAGAAAAACCACTGGCCTACGGTCAGTACCTGGGAACTGCCCCACGTAGGTTTCGAACTCGCAACCCAGTGGTGGAGGGCTAGTGATAAAGTGTCGGGACACCTGAACCACTTGGCCCCCTCTACACAGGATGTTCACGGGTATCACAATATATTTATTGTTACCTATCCAACCTGTATCACTCACGGATACCTTCTGTTTTTATCATTCTTCATTAAAGTTAAACCTTGATAACCCAATTAACCCTAAAGGGACCACGGAACCAAATGATTTCCCATAGACGGTAATGTTAACGTTTATCACTGTACTGCTTAAATGGAGTTTTCAACACTGGTCCAGTAGCAATAATTTTGAAGTATGTCATCTCGGAAACCTCTAAATGGAATTATAAAAAATTCTACAAATTTGAACTTTTTTTATATGGGGGCTGCCATCTTGTATTGAAATCAGCACCAAAAATTCATCTAAATTAATAACAAAATACACACTTACTTACCTCCCCCTGACAAAAACAGGCTAGCAAAAAAATAACTGTTTTTCTATATATTTTACATCTATATGTATTGCCCGACCCACATATTCAAACTTTGGAAACTTCTCTCATCTTAATATCCAATCAGTAGGCCCCGATGTATTCACCTTCCTATTAAATCTTCTGCCCAAACGGGGAAAACCCACATTCTATTTTTGATTTGGTTCCGTGGTCCCTATAGAATCGTACACATTTTCCAAATTTAACTTTTCTGGGACAGGATAGGACCATAGGGTATGATGTCCAAATAGGAAGTGGCTGGCTGCAAGTCTTGGGCTGGTAGGTCAAGTCTTCTATTGGTACCGGAGATGGAGATTCGTATTAGAAAAGGACATAAAAATTGAAACAAATTTTTAGTTAAAATAGAAATATCTTGCTGAATTTTAAATCCAGATAGATGTCTTTTGGTCATATAAGAGTATTGATATTGTACTACTGAAAAATATAAACAAATAAGAAATACCCTGAAGATCAAGGGCAGATAACTCCATGCTATCTCCCCACCCCCCTTATTTCTCGCCTTTATCTTAAAAAAACTTAGGACAAGAGCATTTTTGTATATAATTGAGTCAAACACACACACAGGACAGTGGGCCGGGCTAGGGACAACAAAACTACCAAAATAACCACCAGAAATCGAACCGGGGTAGTGACAACAGAACAACCAATCACATCACCGAACACCGAACCGGGCTAGAGTCAAGAGTACAACCAGAAAAAACACCAAAAATCGAACCGGGGTACTGACTACAGAACAACCAGACACACCACGGGACTACGAAACACGCGTTATACAGCTACCATTGAAATAAATACTATATTTTCCTATTAACCTGGTCTATGGCCCCCTTTACACTGTACACAGGCCCATATTTTCATTATAAACAAGCTCAGATCTAATTTCCTGCTTAAATTCTGCCAAAATATCTCCATGATGAAAATACCAGCCGAATATGTTCAGATCGGTCCCGTAATCTGGTGTCCAGGGACGCTGAACGGCATAAAATGTCAAATCCGGTAGCTCCCTATAGGGACCACGGAACCAAATGATTTCCCATAGACGGTAATGTTAACGTTTATCACTGTACTGCTTAAATGGAGTTTTCAACACTGGTCCAGTAGCAATAATTTTGAAGTATGTCATCTCGGAAACCTCTAAATGGAATTATAAAAAATTCTACAAATTTGAACTTTTTTTATATGGGGGCTGCCATCTTGTATTGAAATCAGCACCAAAAATTCATCTAAATTAATAACAAAATACACACTTACTTACCTCCCCCTGACAAAAACAGGCTAGCAAAAAAATAACTGTTTTTCTATATATTTTACATCTATATGTATTGCCCGACCCACATATTCAAACTTTGGAAACTTCTCTCATCTTAATATCCAATCAGTAGGCCCCGATGTATTCACCTTCCTATTAAATCTTCTGCCCAAACGGGGAAAACCCACATTCTATTTTTGATTTGGTTCCGTGGTCCCTATAGTCTATAACTATCAGTACATATCACAAGTAATTGTTGCCCCATCGATGACATCACAAACATATATAGAGGACACCATCAGTATGGACACTGAAAACAAATCTGGATACGATCAATGTATCATTAACACGTGTATCCATGCTCAGAATGATCTTGACCAATGGAAAGATTGGAAAGGATTAATAGATCATTAACACATGTATCCATGCTCAGAATGATCTTGACCAATGGAAAGATTGAAAATGATCAATGTATCATTAACTTTTGTATCCATGATCAGAATGATCTTGACCAATGTGCAAATGCTTAATTTCTGTTTACCCCTATATACAACTGAAATCTTCTTATATTAAGTAACTTATGTAGTGTTTCACTACATAATTAACTTCAGGGAGTCCAATCAAAAGAAAGAAATAAGAAAGTAAGAAGAAATAAAAGAAGAAATTAATCATTTCTTTTTTTTATTTTTGTAGTCAAGCTAACCTGTAACAGATGTCCTTGATTGTTTTGGTTTAAGTTTCTATAAAACATTAAGTAAACTGTAGGTATTGACAGATCTGAGTATATATACAATAATACAACTATGTATCAGGTGGATCACTCACCTGTATCTAATAGTGGCTGAATCGGAGTAACACTAAATTAATGGCAAACCCACTCGATCCATTCAACATGTTACGGTGAGGAAACACTCTACCTTTTAAAGTATTATTAATATTGCTCTAAGTTTGCTTTTGTAACAAAATCCATAAAATATCAATTAGTCTCTTTTAGATTATTAATTAGAATACACATACTACAAGCTTTCTGTTTAAAATTCCAAGATCATTAAACAACCACTCCGCAAATATATTTATTCAAAGCCCATATAAATTGACATGGGGCCAGGATCATATATTGATTGGAACATATAGAGTTTTAATTGTAACTGTCGAGTTAATTCACAGCACACAACAGAACAATTCATTCACAGGGATTGTCACTGTCGACAGATCAGTCAATAAATTCCTAATATAAACAATAATTATGATGGGAGTCTCTTTTGTTCCCAGGCATAAAAATATCTTTCTGAATTTGGTTCGAATAGTTACAAATACTTTGAATCAGAGCCAATTGATCCAGCACAAATTTATTTAGCTCACATCAGCAATTATTACATCAGTGTTTTTACTGTATGCGAGTCAATAGATGTAGGTTTAGTGGGTTATATACTGTAACATGAAAAAAAAAATTCTCATTCTTCATTGACATATAGCAATTTAATCCTTAGTTGATTTGGGCAGTAGTTAAAGTACACAACTATATCTATGATCTTATATTTATCATATGACCTTTTTTTACTATTAACTTTGATCGAAACTGTCACACTTAAACTAATTTATATTACATTGTCTCAGCTTTCAACCAAGTTTCAATTATCCTCCCATATGTATTGTCATTTTTTTTATATTCTTAATAAATTCCTACAGAAAATAATTATCAATTAACAATGCATTGCAAGTTTGATAGCATCATTAATTGTTACCAAGAATTGTTACAAACTACTGTGAAATCATCATATGAACTCTAAACTTTATTGCTTTAACACTTTAAGTTTGTTAACTATGTTTTTAAAATTTGTTAACTATGTTTTTAAGAGGCTCTGTATCAACTACAGACCCTCCCAGAGCCTATAGTAGATTAATTCCAACACATATATTAACTTAATTAGCAGGATGTTGGTTCCTGGCAAACTTCTCCAACGGGAGATTTTCCCATATGGTATAATTCAGTGGTTAAGGTAGTTTTATTCTTGTTATTTCCAAAATTCAATGAGATTTGTATTGTCCTATTAAATGGCAGAATCCACAAGAAGTCTCGAATTGAGTTCATATTTTTTCATAGTAATGGATCAAGGGTTTCTACAATGTGTACATTAAGTTTTAACTATTACATAGTGAAAAGAATGTTTAAATGTATGGTTCTAGATTATGTAAGGTAATTAAACATGTACGTAGGTAATCTCTGACCACATACCATTATAATGTTTGTGTTATAGGTTGGGTGACCAGTATAGACGAGGTAATGATACCATATACATTGTATAAGAGAATATTATAACATTGTATATTGGTGATTGGTATGATTCATGCAGGTTTACATGTAAACATACTCAACAGTCGATTTATCTAATATTGTCACAAAAATAAAGTATCCATGTGGTCATAACAGCTACTTCAAAATAATGCTTTCTTAATCATGATTGACAGACATGATAGAGTCATGTATCACAGTACATTTTTGCCAGACTTCTTGATACCTATAAACTCATGATCTGCTAAAACATGACCAAAGAAGTGATAGTTTCCTTCTTAAGTTAAAATGAATTATCTATAATTGTCAACTAGAAATTCAAAAGAAAAACACTTACATATTTCTATGAATTAACATATTTTTTAACATAATACTGCACATGTATGAAATTAAGATATTTCACTTAAATATCAAAAAGCTAACAAGGCTTGGTTCTGCCTGGATCCAGGAGTGTACAGTTTGTTATAGAACTCATTTTGTGTATAAGGTAAAAGACAAGAATGCAAATAAACCAAACTCTTAGCTCTCCCCTATAGTGTCGGCTCACCATTATAGAACCTACCACACAACTGTATACATTCACATTTCAATGAGAAACACCAACAATGTAAAGTATGGCCCTCACTTTTACCTGGCCAACTTTCATGACCTAGTGCCATACACTTATTTACTAAATTAGTTTGCATGGCATGAGCCATTCAATGGTAGGTAATTTACTTTCAGATTGACTAACAAATTAGATTATAATATACATACCAAATATCAGAGGATATGTTGTCTACATTTTTGAAACAAGCCCTTTTGAAATTAACTTGAGTTCCAGGCGGTACCATTTTCCAGGGTTAATTAAGGAAGCCTAATTCTAACCTTTAAGTATAATTACCTGAGGAAACATGTAAGATCTGGAATGTTAGCTAATTACAGTTGTAGTACCATAAACCCAACTTGATAACAAACCTCAATCTAAATATGTTATCACAGATCAGTGATTCATCAGAAAACATAACCGATAGCCTTGTGTTTGTATCTACCATACAGATTTTTACCATTAAAACAATACTTGTATGTTTGATATATATTCTAAATATGAAAACCAGCAAGAGCTTAATCATATTAAAATTGATCCCTAAATAAATATATACATTACATGTACATTCAATTTGATGATTTTCTTTTTCAAATCATACATTTTATAACACATAAATATGTAAACAAAGACCCTCTTTCAATAAAAATTTCCATCATTGCTAAGGGCAAAGTAAAATATATGTTCATCGTTGTTTCACACAGCACTATATGGATATTAAAAGATTCAAGTCTCATAACAAATAACCTGGTAATGGTAATAAGTGACTTATTACTGCAAAGAAGAGAATTTCAGTTAATATTTCAATTTCATAATCACTTTCTTAATGTTTTACAACTCGTGTTTCGGGTGACAGGTCGAAACGTACAGCTTAATAAATGCATGGCACTTGCATGACTATTACTTAATTGGTAATTTAAAATATTTTGCAATTAGCATATCAGCAGTTCAAGCTGCTCATCCAGTCAATGTAACTTCAATGAGAACTATTAGTTGGGGGGAATAACAAATTAAAAATGATCGCTGATAATTAATACCCCTGATTAAAGTACTATCTGAGGAGTCAACAACTCATTAATCTAAAATGATTGAAATAAAGGGCAATAACTCTATAAAAATAGCTGAATAAAAATGCCATTCAAGAAAACACGGCTATTATAATATAAAGTCCCAAAGAGATCTGTCAAAAACTGAAGAATATCTCCAAAAAAGTAACTGTTTACACCATGCAGGCATCAGGATAACACATGTATATATACATATATGTCCAGGTAAATTTTGATGGCATATGAAAATATCCCAACATATACTGATTAACATAGGTATAATTATATATTATAATCCAGTTCCTTACTCAGATGATCTAATGTATTAAGTTTCAGCACATTTATGTTTTGTCACGAAATGATTACCCTGTGACCAACAAGTAGGTCTATAATCCTAAAAGGTATTACAGAGCCTGTCTGACTTTAAATTATAGCATTAAGGTTACCCTAATAATACAAAATAAGCACACCCCAGCAACACTTTGTGGCAGATTTGGTGGGACAGCACAAATGCTGTATATAACAAATCTCAAAAATTTAACTCCATGGAGCATTATCATGATCTTGATTTGCAATTGCTTATAAGCTTTACAGCTTTTTTCATATATGCAACATATTGCTAAACTTATTTTCTTTTTTATTGTAAACAGTCTATATAATTAGCACAACTATTCTGACAAATTTGCTTGAAAAATCTGTATCAGCTCAATGAACTATTTGAACAGCAGCTTGAATTGATATGAATTCCTAGGATTAAAATTATATTGCCATGTTTATAAGCCTAAAACTGGAGAGTCCTGTTAAGAATTTAACAGCAGAGAGAACAATTGGATCTATCTAACAACACAGCAGGCAATCTATAGCTAGCCGTTTACATTTTATTACAAACTTAATAGTTATTCTGACCAGGGGGAAAATATAACAGTAAAAATAGATCTGAGGGTCTGTGACCTTACTAACAACAGTAAAATAAACATAGCACATATCATTTAATTATCCTTACTTATTATGGTTGTAAACTGAACCCCAGCAGATCAAAGAATTTGGATTGGGTTTCTTGATAAATTTGATAGGGCCTATACCTTCACTACAGGGTATGAAAAGAGACCAGGCCTTACCAGGGAAAACTGATAACACCCATTACCAGCAGTGGTAAAGCTAAACATTGTTATTAAAATTGCCTGTTACATGACAACTGTGTCCTCAGACCAAACTTAACATACATAACTCAAGTATCCAATCACCTCGCTATAGACAAATGTCAACTTACTTAAACCTATGGCCATTATATAGACGTCGCGACAATCAATATTTACTAGAAACAAGCTAATAAATTTATTTAACTCAAGGATAGCATTCTATAGTATAGTTTGTCTGTAGGTTACTGGTTTAGTATTTACAGTTAACACATACACATTACAGTTGTTTTCAAGCTATACCTCAGGGTTTGACATGTACTAGCTAGTACCAGTAATATATAAGACATCAGTAAGGAAGCCATAAATTGTTTTTACAATACACTTTCACTTTGGAATATAATTTTAAACCATAAATTGTGAAACATATTAAATACTACCTTCATGATCAGTTACAAACAATCATTAAATCACTACCTAAAACTGCTCTGGATTTTCAACTTTTTTCAAGGCAAATTCCAACTCTCAAGTTGATCACTAAAATAAGTCATCCGCTAAAAATGTACAGGCGATAGCTTAGCAAATGAAATTTAAGTGACCAGTTGGAGAATCTGCAAGCTATTATCAAAGACTGAATTGTAGATAATACAGCTTCAATATTACAGACTTGAGTTTTGCCAGTTGTCCACAGGTTGCCCGTGCAAGGATCGAGTAGATTGCTAAAGTGGTAAACCTGCTCGAGTCTGAAACCAGTCATCTGGTAATGTTACAGTTGCTACAACGTTATAGATCTTAATCTTAGCCAGATTGCAGAGGCATTTGATATTTTTCAGAAATTCTTCAACAAGAGAAATACCTACTCATCTTATAGTCTTTTACATATCAATTAAGTAACACATGTCAACATGCATCGTTGTTCATGATCGATCATATGATGATGACGGTCGTTATGAGCCACACATTATATAAGTTGCTTTAATTTTGTCTAACATGCCGCAACAGATGCTCAGTGTAGTACCAGGTGTATCTCACTATGGATTCAGACATGCAAGCCTAGCTAAGGGACTTTCGGTTAATCAAGAATTTGAATTTTTAATAGTTTACAATGTTACCTATAGCAGGCTTCCACCTTTGGCTGGATGCATAAGAGCCCAGGTCGTGTAAGTTCAAAAGCTGGCAGCCCAGTAGTTTGTCAATTTAAAGCCACATACTCCCGAAGAAACATATACATAATGTATCAATGTTTACATTTTGAGCTTTTTACAGTTCGGCCTTGATACATACCGAACAGATTATCGTGAATCAGAAACTGAAAGAAAATGTGTATTTATGAAAGTATACGGGGGATTCCCAAAAATAATAACTGTGGCTGCCGGACCAAGTTTCTCTGAAAATCAATCCCATAATGCAATGGCAGGTTTAATAGTCAATACAAAATGGTGGAACGCCGAAAAAAACGCAAAAGTGAGTGGAATCGGCAAAAAGAAGGTAATTCCTTAGGAAAGGAAATAATTCGTTGGAAGAAAAGGAAATAGACTCAATTCCGATTTTGTCGGACGTCTATTGGATTGCTGGTTAGCTTTTGAACATTGTCAACTTCACCGATCAAACATTTTATCAATGTTTTTTGTATGCGTATTGCTACATTTTAAAATTAAGTATTTAAATGTAAACTATGTTTGTTTATTTTGTTCAGTTATTACACGAATATTCTGTTAATATGTTTAAATGAAAGCATTATTAGGCAATGTTCACGTATGCTCAATATGTAAACAATGGCCATGTGTGTAGTTTATGTGCAGTGCACACTGTTATAGCCTCGTTCTCGGCTCCGTGACAAATCTGGCGATAAATATAAATGCGTCGAGTTATTTTTATACACTGATGTCTCAAGGACTTCCCCGGTCAAGTGTCCAGGCCAGTGCATGTGGTCATTTTAATGTTAGGAGAATGTGAATGAACATCTTGGATTGCCATTAATACATGTGTGCAACTAGAATTTTAGGTTGTTTGGGAGTATGTGGCTTTAAGGCAATGAAGTTACAGTGTCTATATATACCCCTGATAAAGTATTCCCGCTACAAGAGTATGTAAAAAATATATGAATTAGATGTATACTGCAGGTGTATCCAGGGCAGAATATAGAAGTCTGATCCCAAATATCTAAATGTATTATATAATCAAGCATATAGTGAAATAACATCTTTGTTTATACATTTGTATATGTAAATTATTCAGACAGGTATTCAAGTTACGGAAGGTAAGGGATCTCTGAAAACATTGGGTAAAGTATATTTTTTCAATGATAATATTGATATAAATTAAAATGCAAAATCAATGTTGTAAGTTTTTTACATCCAAATGCAATAAGTCATTTACTCCCAATCACATTATTGAAATGAAAAAAAAATAAGCTAACTAGTTGAAACCAAAATTGAAAAAGGTGTTTAAAAAAATCAATATCCTACTATTATTACATTCATAGGGATCAAATCGGAAATAAACTACTTAAAATTTTGTCATTAATCTGCAAAAATCTTAACTTAGCATGTAAATGTAGCAATACACTACTGTCATAACAGGTGTGGAGCCCCTCGATCAAGGAAATGATGAACATATAATGTTGGCCCCATTAATATAAAATATTGACTTCATTGCCCCATTAGAATGAAATATTGACAAGCTCTCACATCTAGCAGGACATTACAATTCCCTATCATCCAAACCCCTGTATATCTCAAAGATGTATACATACAGAAATGTATAATGAAAAACCTGCCAATACACCATCCAGTAACAACACCATCATTTGTTGACAAATTCAGGGAAAGATTTACTGTAAATCATATAAATGTATACACTCTTCATACTAAATGTTAAAACATGCATTTCCAACTTTTCCTACATCAGATTCACTTCTGCATGTAGATTAAATTATGATGGTTTCAAAATGTCTAACAGTAAACAATATGATTATGCATAATTGTTGGTATTTGGCTCTATACACATGTACAATTTACAATACAGTGTATATGCAAATGTATCTGTATTATGCCATATTATTGAGGTTCCAAAAACCAATTCTGTCACATAATTCTGTCACATATTGAGTCTCCAAGGCCAATTTTGCCATATAAAACTGCACAGCAAACACAAAATCTAGACTGAAGTATCAATACAAAACCTATATAACTTCAGTTCAATGTTTGCTCAAATTGTTGATATTGAAGTTATTTCCATCAAGCGAGAGCCCTTGTATCTATATATGTATAAATATCACACTTTCATTGATACTAGAAGGTATCATATACATACATGTATATATATATGTATTTCGCTTTTTCTGCTAGATCTCAAAAAACAATTTTGAAGTATTTCATTAGAATTAAAATATCAGAATCAAGAATATTCCTTAATTCTCACCTAGCTGCTCATCAAAACAATTCAAACAAAAATATCTACTGAACCTCCCCTGAACATATAGTCCTCTGCTTCAGGTTCTAACCACTGGACATCATAAGCTATGTAAGCAATCTTCATTATATTTATAAGACCCACATGTACATCTCCTACCTCACCAGGGTTACTTTGATTCCCCAGTCCTAATTAATATGAGCCACTTAGCTCCATCACAAAATAATTTACGCCATAAAACAGTCCTTAGATTAAAGAACGTCAATGATTGGTTACTAAGATTTACAACAAACACAAACTTCAAAAACTTACCAATTCAACACATGTTCAGTACAAATTTCCTTCCATATTATAGATCTGTATGACTTGGACTAAATATTCCAACCATGTTCTGCATACTCAGAAACCTAGTAGACATCATTGATGTCCACAGAAAACCTGAGTGCATTAAAGATATCCTCGCACATCCATCAATATCCAATGAGGCAAATCTATGGCAATGAATAACATCTTTTGTGTGAAAATCATAATGAAATATGGAGTGGTATTGGAGCTGTGTGACATCCGGGACACAAGGGCCATAAATAAAACAACATTGATAACATATTGATAGTCTACCTTTCTCAAATATTTAACATGCCCCATGCATCAAGTAATCATTGTTTCTGAAACTTCAACAAATCTTGTGTATTGAACACTTGATTCCTCTTTCTGCAGATCAATACAGTTTCAGACTCTTTGATGTTACTTATATATAGTATACTGACGTTGCTTAGATATACTACTTGATATAATCATTAATTGAGTGATACATTTTAGCTTGTTTTAACATCCAAATAATACAAACCAATCAAATGTGTTCAAGGTCCAAGATAGAAAATAAAATTTTGTGAAATTTAATTGTGTACATGGTTCATATGTTAAAAAATAACAACACAGTCTCTATTTGTAAGTGTATGTATAAATACTCTTGTCAAATGATACATGCAGACTTAATTAAAGCTCTCACACAAAAAGTATGTGATTTAAAAGTATGTGTCAATCATATATATATAAACCTGACACTACAACGTTAACATAATAGACAAAAGGGATCATGATTCAAAGCCTCTCCAATACTTTTTTGTGTGGATTAACAAAGAGAAGGTCACTTCTATAATCAAACAAGTCTATAATACAGTAGCTACAGAATGCTCAAAAGGGAACATTTTCTATCTGTGAACTGTTTCTGGTGTACAATGATAAACTAGGGTGGAGTGAAAGATCTAATTCTATTGATTGGTATGTCAAAGTGTGGCGACAGGACCGGACAGGACCTAGCCACCCCATGTCAACACAACCTACGAGTGGAGTAGAGCAGAGGGGGGTACAACGGTATGTGCTACTGTGGGGCTACTCACATGTATACAATAGGTGATGACCTGCCTACACTGTCAATCATACCAATATATTGTACACTAGATATATAGTAACATAAAACTTTCACCAAGTGGCAAGCACTATTAGAATGTGTGGTTATCAGAAATTCTGATGAAATCAATGTAAACATTTAAAATTTTCATTGTGTTCGATAACTAAAAAAATTCTCCTAACAATTAAGTTCTACAAAAACATATAAAAGCCATCCAAAACAGTGATTTTATGTATATAAAAGGTATTTCTGTATATTTGCTGCAATCCAAGAGAATAAATTACCTCATTACCATCATCTACATGGTTAAAAGGGCAACCTCAAGGCATGGGTGATGAGACAATAAATTGATGTGAAAGTCATCTCTTGATTTAAAAGCATGACTATTTAGGGGGCTTCGGATTAGGCAGCTTTTAAACCAAAGGTTCTCTTCTCTTGGATTTGAAATAGGTAATCCTTGTTTGTCTTTCAAGATCAAATAGGTTTAAAATTTGTACAATATAAATATAGTTGTAATGTCAAGTGATATGATTTAACAATTAAATGTGTAGGGGGGGTTAATGTTGCCCTCTTATAATAAAGCTGCCATGCAGCAATTGCCTGAAAGAGACTTTGATAAAGTCCTACTCATTTACATAATTGTCAAAGACCAAACAATGTTAACAAAATATACTTTTAGCTTTCCATATAGAATTCATATGATGACATTTGGCCCAAAAACACTTTCATGCAAATATGAAAACGTCTGCATCCTATGATCCTATATCGCTATCAATGAATGAATGGCAGTGGCAAATTCTTCTAAACTTTATTCTTTTATGACAGACCCAGAGACAAACATTCAGACAGAAAAACATATAGTAACACAACAACTCATGACACGAGCATAAAAATATAAACAAGTTGACAGTGCAGTCAAAATTAATCACCTGATACTGTCCTCCACAAGATATGTCACATGCTGGAATCATCGAATTCAAATGAGAATGTAGATTAATCCACAGTATGACTTATTTCTTTATTGAAGGTAATTCAGATGTTCAATAAAAACACTAGGTAATATCGTAAAAATATCCCTGAGCTGTCAGTGTTCGACAAATCCATGCTGAATAAATTTTCCATTTTATTGATATAGGGCATTTAATCAATTGATGAATCTTATCTTTGATCTAGGCCACCGCTACAAAGAGGTGGTCCACACATGTCAGTCAGTAAAATGACAAAACCTTTTACCCAACTTATCAAACGCTTTACAACAGTAAACTTTTGAAGTATTTTAACAATACACGTTAAATATGCTCTCTGCTATTCTAAAAAGTTACATAAACCACTTACATTTAGAAGCTGCCAGCACTCCCCACGGTGGATATAACCCTAGATGGCAAGGTTAAATACCTCAAACTCTACCCTAATCTGTGCAACAAAGCAAGATTAATGAAGCTCTCTAGCTGTACCGTGGTCGACAACAAAACAATAACTGGTACCTCAAACCACTAAAGGTAACATACACACAGGGTGTACACATTTGTAAACTTTCACTTTCTAGTTTTTTACTATATAGGTTACTTGATCATGATAGTAACCAGCATTGATATTGAAATCTATATAGCACACATCATATTTACAGAATCATCCATTAAAACGACCCGTCATAAAAATAGTACACCACACATATATATGCTCTAGAAACTGATTTTGCCATATAAAGGTCAATGGTCAAAATGTTGGTTACAGTGACCCACTTCTAGTATTTGAAACACAATCTTCTCAAGAGGATTCCACTCAGTAATTTTGTGATCCAGGCCATGTCACCAAATGCAAACTTAAAGTACTAAGTCAACAGTCTCAATACTGATGGTACCTGTGCAATATACAGGATCTATATTTTAGTACAGGATAAAAAAATTAAAGATTGTTGATCGTGCATTTGTGTCAATTTAACTGAGCTAAATCAATGTACATGTACCTGTACATGCATATATAGTTATATACCATAGGGTGCACAAATTAACATTTCATGCCATATAAAGCAACTTAATAATGAATACATTGTTTCATCTTTCTAATAGATAACAAATCAAATTGCTTACAAACAATAAATTTGAAGTCCTATCAAATATGTTAAAGGGACAGATGAATAGTAAAACAGATATTCAATTTCAGGTACGTACATACAGTATATACAACAGTGACACATTGATCAATAATAATTTTTAAATAAATGAACTTTAAAACTTCTGAGCAGGTATTCTCAGTATTTGTGCCTGTAATACTATAAAATGCATTTTAAAACATTGCAATTGCCACACAGAAACAACTTCAAGAAAACCTTCCAGGACAAACCCTGTGGACAATACTATAAATAGAACTGTAACACTATTTTCTCATATCTGAATTTCACTAGTTAACATTGCATGTTTCAAGTAAGAATTTTTGATAAGAATTGGGTTTTTTTCCAGATATTCTATTTTTTGAAACCATGACGAAACATGTACATCAATGTGTATTTCAGCATAGCAACATGAACATGATTTAGCTCCATTTGTCATCAGTCCCTTACCTTATCTACCACCGTACAAACATGAATTTAAATCACACCATTTAAACACTCGCTTCTGTTTGGAAAGAGGACATAAATAGAAAGATTTTTTAAAACTCTTATGAACAATCAGACTTGAAACACTTAATAGAAGCCATTCTTTAGTATCCACGAAGACCTGGCAAACATAGGACACACAATGAACAAGGTCACTTTTAAATAAGGGTCAAGGTTTTATCAAACTTGAACAAAATTAGATTGGAAATTCAAGATGCATGAACATATTTGAGTGTTTACTGAAGTTCCAAAAGAAAATGATCTTTCAAATATTTAAAGTACTGATGTATAAGTGCAGGTTGTATTGCAAATATGAGATACCAATGTCATAGCTACCACAGGCACAGAATATTTAGGTTTAGGTGTGTTTTTAAAAATTAGAATTGACCAACACATGCATATACAGTCCAACTGACCTTAATTTGCATCAAAGTAATGGCATGGAAACCAACCCCTCTGCAACTTGCAATAACGCAGGGGTTGACACTAACTTAGTTGCTTTGACAGACCGCTGGGCTGCCAGGTTTTGAATGAGGCAGCCCGGGCTGCCTATGGTTAAACCCCTCTAAGGGGATTTGGAGGAAGGTCCCTAAAATGCAGTTTCCTGCTGCCTAGTTCATTCTGAGCATAAAAATTTAGATCTTACACCAACAAGTTTTATATTAACAGTTTTGAAAATAAAATTATTGAAGTAAACGAGGACAATTTTAGCTGGACATTATACATTTGGCTGAAAATGTTGGGTGGTTATAAAGTTATTGAGACTTGATTTTACAAGTGGCAAGACATGATAACAAAATACAAGCTTTTATAATGTAGGATCCTTCAATGACAACATCATGGAAAATGAAAGTCTTTGCTGGAAAATGATATAAAGGTTTTTTTTTCATATCAACTACAAACATGTTTATCTGTCATTCAATACCATTAAAAACCTATCAACAGTATTTCTTTTCACTCTAAAATGCATTATCCCTGGGGAGCCCCTAGCCATTACTTGTAAATATGCACATATTGACTTTTTTAAGTAAAAGCAGGATGTGTTATAAGTTAAGTTTACCTTTAATCTTTTAAGTATGTAAGTGCTTCAAATGATTTGACAAAACATGCATAGCAAACACAAAATTGGTTGTTAAATTTACAATCAAAAAAATTCCTGAGTCACATCTAGAGAATTTCATTAGAAATTTAATAATACAAAAAAAATGTATTACTAAAGGTTTCTTCATGATGAAGAAAAAAGTGACAAAATAAGGGAAATCTGTGTTTTTGTTTTTTTTTATATTTAAGAGATTCTTTCAATGGTAACTCTATATATAGAAATTCATTGGATTTAATATTTAAGCGTATCAGTTAAATTACTATGATGGTGAATTTCGCATGTAAACAACTTACTTTCTCATTTAGGAGATTGTCAAAGCTCTGAAATGTCAGATCCTTCACTAATGAAATGCTTTGTCAGATCCATCAAACTAAACTATTTATACAGATCAACTTCACACTATATAACCATATAACATTTTACTGGTGCAGGAATTCAATTGTTTTTTGAAGTTTTTCAATACAATATACAAATATTGAGTTTTAAAAAGTATTTCTAACCACATATTGAATATAGAAACTCATCCAAAATATTTCATCAAAAAAATTAACATGGATTGTTGAATTGAATTAGTATAGCTTTTTAATAGGACAGCAACTTCTGCTGTTCTTCATGCACTGCAGGTGCTTAAAAGAGCTATATATATCGTCACAATTAATTAATGCCATTTTATGATTTATCTGTGATAATTTACTGTTCCGTTTATAAGACATAACAAACAACACCTCAAGATCAATACAAACAAACTTGTTAGTAATAGCACTGATAACAAATACTAATATAGGCAGATATGTAGACAAATAGAGCAATGGATCTATAGTTCCAAGTGTCTTGACCACTTTATTAATCTTTTCTTATCTTGTAATCTGCACCCAAAAAATATATATATAAAGAAATATTGCATTATAGTTAATGCATGATTTTTTGTGACAATCTGAAATGGAATGAGAACTGTCTAGATTGTCCTTAGATTGGAAAATTTTGTTGTCATCTTTTCTGAAAAGTGGAAAAGACATTTTGACTGATTTCCATAGTCATCTGGAAAAAAATATCTAAACCATGACATGCTCTCATAAAAACAACATCGCTCTAACATACTCGAAAGAAAACAAAAACTTAATCCACTATAAAAAAAAACGAACAAAAAAAACAAGAGAGAAAGCAATTATTGAAGGGTGGGGGCTCATGACAGTCAAATTCAGAGAAGAGAAACTAAGTGCCACAATGAAAATGAGGGAGATCCACTTTCAGAAAGAAAAAGTTTGTTCTGTATCTGAATTATTGATAGAGGTATGTGTGTACAGTGTAGAAGAATCTAAGGTCAGAATAAAATCCACAAATGGAGCAGGAGGTGAACCGATACTAATTGCAGACTCTCCAGCCTTCAGTCACAAATTTCAGATTCAATTAGGTCCTAATTTTGCTTTGAACATCCCAGATCTATTTGACATAAAATCATAGCCTATTAGACTCAAATACTGTAGTCCTTAAAATCTTAATTGTACCTCTGCCAGTCGATCAAGAAAAGGGTGCTGTCATATGTTTGTTAAGTTACTTCAGATGCTGTTTTTTAACAGGATTAAATAGATGCATGCAGATATATTCAATCAGCAATGCATTTCACACCTTGCTACTGCATCAGTGATGTCTGGTAGGATAAATCAAACCCTGGCCGCCTACATGAAAGGCAAGTGTGTTACCACTGTGCCACTGACCAAACTGTGCTGCTTTGCAAGTAAAACTTCTAAATAAACAAAATCTCCTTGCAAATAATGAACTAAGACACTACAATACAACTAAATTCATATCAAAAAGTGTTGGGCTGGAGTATGTACACTATATATACTGGTCAGCGAGTACTACATGGTCCAGTACAGATTATGATCTTGTTCATGTCTGTTATATATAAAAGCGATCTGACACGGGTAAAACGTAATGTTAATTTGATGACTTTAAGTGTTATACAAGTTCATCATTACAAGTTTTGCATCATCTCATTAACAAATTATCAGCTGATTACATTCCATCCATTCTAGGCCTATTCTGTAATTTATTGACTGACTCGCACTGGCTTTTACATTTTTTTTACATACCAAATGATTGAAATGAAGCATGGACAGCGTTCATAACATTGTTTTGTGATCTACGGCCCAGTTTAATGAGTATATAGACAAGGTAAATGAGTGCGTCAGAACGTTCAACTTCAAAACAAGCTACTAAAGGCAATATCGGTATGCCTCAATCTAAATCGTAGGTATCTGTATCGGATAGTGTATAAACATCGCTCAAAGAAATAATAAAAGCATGGCAATGTTTGGTAACCATTGATGAAGGGAATGCCTTTCCCTTTAAGAAATTGGTATAACGACTTACTTCACAAAGTTTGACCAAACAGCCATGTTGTTGATGTTCAGTTTCAAACAGTCAAAGTGCCGAAGTTCACTCACCTGATTAAAGTTATTCAGTTCGTTTCCAAAGAGATTTGTATAAATTTGATGTATCTGATGCAAGTAAATGTGTCCGGTAAGACTAGTTGTCTCGCTTTCCTGTTCATGTTTTCAATTCATTCTAAGTTCACATTATGAGACATGTAATTTTTCGTCATGCAGGTAGCGTTTGATAGGTCTCCATAGGCGCTGTTACGGTGCTAGGTCCTATGCGCATACCAATCTGCGCATATCGGAAACGCCAATTTTGACATATTCGGGTTACTCTTTATTTACGATTTTATTGGGGATAAAACAAGAGAGTATGTTAACAGTGACACCTATCGGCAAATTCCGGACATAAATCAAGGACAATAATTTAGAATGTGTTTCAAGAAGCGGCATAAATTTCCGCGCTATCAGAATTAAGGTGTGAAATGTGGACATATACCACAGCCCCAAACCGGTCACCACACGCATGTATTTCAGGGGAGGCCGTCTTTAGATGATTATAGCTGCTGATAGGACGTATACTAAAACTACATTAAAAATTGTCTAAAGGGTTTTGCATGTATCTTTCTACATACATTTAGTAACCCCATTGAAATCAAAACTGATAAAATTAGTTATTATCATATAGTCTACTAAGAGTGCTTAGATTTTCTAGATCTCTTCTCTTTTAACAAAGTGCCATCTGGCAGTCTGTGTTTGGTAGTTTTCTTCGCCCTGGAACTACATGTAATTATAAGTATAGTCCCTATTACTGTAGTTCTATAAAAAAAAAAAAAGTTAACAGGACAGGTTCCCTCAAATGGGCAAATATGCTGCAAACAAATTTTCCTCATCCGAAGGGGGGGGGGGGGGGGGGTCCATAAGCTAAAGCATTCTTTCTTTCTAATACTAAAAACATAAGCCAAACCACGAGTAAATTAATATCGAGAATCTAACGCGTAATATCGCAATCACTTTGTCCGTCGTAACCGATGGTCGGCATCGGCGTTGTCGGTCACATTTTCGTTTTCCGGACCCTTTTCTTTATCGTTTGTCAGCAACACATCAATTTGTCACTTAGTATAGGCGGTTTTGTGATAATGTGAATAAATTACAGTTTCAGTTCTAACCCTATTTCAATATCCTATGTTTTGCTGGAGTTAATAAGACCCTTTGCACATAGGAAATTCTCGTAATATCCCTGACCTTTTTTGTTGCTACCGCTTGCTTCATCAATTTGTTGTTTGGTATGTGGCTTTAAATTTATTAAACTGAAACTTCAAGCAGATCTTCTTATCACAAGTGCGGCTTGCTTGGGGTTGCTTTTCAGGTCAGAATGTCAGAAGTTGAGGTCACTGTTACTTAAAATATAAAATGTGTGTCCTTGAGATACATGTAGCTCAAGTTCCATTGGGGCAATCAAACTCCATTTTCATGCAGTGTTTTTCTTATCACAAGTGGTTGCATGGGACTGCTTTTTTGACTGGTCCAAAGGTCAAAGGTCAAGGTTACGGTTATTATAAAATCCTTGCAATAACTCAATCATGAAATCACCCAATTTTCTGCGCAGTCGACACATCTTGTTCTTGTTTGTTGGAGTTATGGTCCTATATACACAAGGACACTTGTAATTGTCACAATTAACAGTTTTAAGCCTATTTTTCGATACCGCTTGATGCCAGACCAAATTGAATCTTATTATTATCTTATTCATAATTGATTACAGAATAAGTTTGGAAACTTTACTGACATATATGTATTCTATTATTATTTTGGTGGAGTTATGAACATTTGTATATAGGAATTTTATATAATTTATCGCTACTACTTGTCAATATGTAACTTTATGCATGACTTTTTCATTAATGAAGGATACCAGTTTTAGAGTTCGAAGGAGACACAGACGCTATTGAAAACTTGGCATACAGTGAAGCTGTCAAAATTATAACAGGTTTGCACTATTTACAAGTAAAGTTCGACTATAACAGGAACTGAACTGGCAATCCTTTAAATAATGTAGAAAGATAAGAAAAGGTAGTCTTTTTATACCATTCAGTCATGTAATTCACCAAACTATCTTGTGCCTCTTCGATCGAAAGTATCTGTCTGTTTATTATAATCTAAGAAATAGAGATGAATATCAAATTCCTTATTATCGTCTTGGTCTATCTATGGCTCCTTTTACATCTAATGATTGTAATTAATGGAATAACCCGCAGTTGGAACAAAGAAATAGTAACACTTTAAAACAGTTTAAAAGATCAATCAACCCTTCTAAATTACTATCATATGAAAAAGCTTTAATTTGCGTACGGAAAAAGGAGAATGAACGTTTAAGTGTCAACCTACATTGTAATTGACAGTCCGTCCTGTCGATGTGGTAATTTTCATTGTCCATTATAGAACGTACAAAGAAATACTATGCTTAGACATCTTTCATGGTATAGTAATATTACATACGAAAGCCTTATATATGGTGATAAACGAGGCTATATTTGTAAACATGTTACATTTTATTGTTGATGGCGAAATATTTAGTATATGTGTACAATTACAAATTGCATGTTATCTGCCTGCATGCTCGTTATCTTTTACAATGTATTCTCATTTCACCTACAAGTATCCTTTCTTTATCTCTTCCCATATTCTCTCATTTTCCTTTCCTTGTCTGCTCTGTTTAAGATACTATCATAGAATAATTATATGTTGTTTATCATTAGGCCATTGCTAAGTTTTGTATATGTATAATTGTATTACGGAGAGGACATTGATAAGCTGTGATAACTTGCGTCCAATCCTTTTGTGTATTGTTTGCAACAAAATTGATTTAATTTCAAATCAGTTTGAGTTCAGTCCTTGTGTCAATTTCCATTTATTTTTAGTCATGCCACACAAAATAGCACCATAGCATCACGATACCATCTACATACGACCTCAGATGTGCGGACATTAAGTCAATCAACCTTGCAACCAGCAACAACAGAAAGCATACAGTACCAATAAAGTGAGCACAGGCGATATATTCACTTCTGTGGCGTTCTACTTATATCGACATCAAAACTACATTTGTTTTCTATAATAGAAATTAATGTCGGTTTTTTTTATAGCAGAAATCTTAAGAAATGACGTTATGCATAAAAAAAAATCTGTTATCAAGCAATCAAATCAATCACATATATATATATATAAATCGAGATGTTTCATATCAGAAAATGATTATAAACTTTTCTTTGATAACAGAAAATTATAAAAAAAAATCCGATTTTTATTTATTTATTTATTTTCTCTAACATGATTAATCGCCGTTATTTTCTGATTCTTTCTCATTCATGATACCAAAATAATCAATATCAAATATCGAATTCTGGATGTCAAAAACTATTTTTGAGTATATAAAATACGAATGCAACGTTAACCGGTGCCCCATTTTCATCTATCTTAAAAAATGGTGTGGTTTTTTTTTATCAGAAAATATGTTTGATTTTTTTTTTATATCAGGGAATCACTGTTTAATTACACCATAATGTATTTTGTCTGTAGACTGGCTGCTTGAATCTAGCACATAAGTTTTTTCCTCATTTTTTTTTTTTTATTTCCCTTTATTTTGAAACATGATTAACAATCAGATGTTTACCATCGAAACCGAAATTATTAAGCTCAATTTTATTCATAATTTTAATATTCGATGGACAGAAAGACAGTCTATATGGTAAAATCCGGGATGCCGTACCATGCTCTGGATCACACTATTGTTGGCGCCAAGCGCCTCGGCGACGTGGTTTCGTATGCAGAGTGGTCGGCGGAAAAAATGATGGCCGAATACGCTATTGGTGCGACACTAACTGCTGTTTTTCACCCTGTAGGATTTTCAAGATTTCTCATACAGGTAAACTTCGTTATCTACGAGCATTTATCTGAAGCCAGGACTTGTGCTGTACCGCCCTAATCTCGCCTTCAGGACGTAGGTTGAATTCCATGATCTTGTGACCAAATAGAAACTTGTCCTTGGAAGTCATTTCCGTACACAAGATATATTACAAATTTAGTATTCATTTTTGTAGTTAATCGAGAGCATTTTGGAGATTAAAAATATATATGTGTATATATTCTTTTTAAACAGACCGATGCCATTTGACAACTGACACTATTCGTTCAATACGCACAGGTAGCTCGGACTACTGGTGCTAAGCTGATTAGCAGTCATTAGCTATTAGGTACTGAAATCGAAAGTAAAATATATATCTAGTCAGCAAGGCAATAACTTATACCCATTTTAACTAACATCGATAACCCCCATTTGTATAAGGTTTCAGAATATACATACCGCTTTATATATTTAATAATCAGGTTGACCACCAACTTTCTTGTGTATCATACGCCAATTGATTGCCTACAAATTACCCCATGAAAATCTAGTGAAGTTGAAGAGACTGTTAAGTTGATCCTTTTTGAACCACATACAGGGATTATATTATCTCCCATTACAACAACTTTTACTTTTACCGTAGACATGAGTTAACTATAATTTAAACCAAAATCTATGAAAAATCTACATAAAAAAAAATGGTTTTTTTTTATCACAGCAACCATTTATGCAAAATCTTTTCCCCTTTCCCCAAGGATGCTGCAAAGCTTGGGCCCATGCCATTAGGAAAAAAACCATGATAGGCCACATTAAGAGAGGACAATACCTTCAACTAGGCTTTGGACAATAATCAAAAGTAGACAATGATCTCTTATTAATAATGATTCCTTTAAATTGCACAGTATATACAAAAGGCCAACTTACAGTGCATTCATCCTTAAAAAGATACCTATATTTTACTGATTCAGAACTTTGTAACGATACTCACAATCATAATAGCACCTTTTTTAATCTTAAAAGATCCTACTTAATCTCTGTTTATTGATATTTCTGTCCCATTTAAAGGAGTTATCTATCTTAATTCTATTAGTGACGTTATAATGTAAACCATTATTGATGACATCACTTATATCCATTGTTGATGATATCACAATGTCTAACATTATCACTGATGACATAATTAATAAGGGTGGTCTCCTCATTTTTAGTACTTTAGGGCTACAAATATTCTCTGTTTTGTTCTGATGAAGCCCACTGTACGGGTGACACCGGTTGACAATAAATAGATGAAATTGAGGTCTCCTTTGCCTGTTGTGATTGCATGACCCCGCCTATTCTACACGCCGATTGAGGTATGGATTTGTGACTAAAAACAGCCAATATCACTCTAAAGGTTGAGGTCACCTGCCCGACCACATGGGTTTTCCCCTGGTACTCCGGTTTCCTCTCACAGTAAGACCCCTTACGCGCTTCCATCCGGGCCAACAAGCATGGTTAATATAATTATAACTTGTTTCGCAATTGTTGTAAAATAAATAAAGTTTACATTTACATTACTTACCAGAGACATCCAAACTCTAGATAGACAATCTAACCATTTGAGCTTGTACCTGGCCAGCAGCACTCGGTCCAGTACAGTTCTGCTACATTACATTTATAATTATATAAATTGTATAGTACCAGTATATGATTTGTATGTGAAAAAATTTGCCCCAAAATTCTTATGTATAGGTATTTACTATCGTTGCTAATTGTTTCTTGTAAACAGAAACATGTCCATTTGGTAAGAGTTTCCATCACTTATATTTATTAACTAAAGTTTGGGGCCTCGCAATCGGGCAAGGTTGGAATATTAGTCCTATTCTGGTTTAAGAATTTTGTCTAGTGCTGATGTGGACAGTCCTGATCAATATGTACACTTATGTATACGTATATGCAATGAATCTGTGTCCCAAATAGTGTTGCAAATTGTGAGATTTTAATAAAAGAGGCACTGTGCTGGATACTTACCATGACTGCTTTTTATATAATGAACTGTAATTAGTTACTTGTATAAGTATTTACTATTATTCAAAGTGTGAACTCATGATCAGGTTTGAGCCATTTTTCCAGTCAGAGGTTTTGTTTACAGTATATGCAACAGTATAATACTGTGTGCGAGTATTATTCGAAGATTGCATCTGTAATTGGCAACATGACTGCATCCTTTAAAATGAAAATATGAACAGTTCGTATACGTATATGGGCAAAAGTAAAATATCACCATGACATGAAAATGTGTACTTCTAAAACTTTAAGGTCGTTTAATATTTTGCTTTGCAGCTTGGCCATGAACCCCTTCACCCAGAACCAGGGAGGTCTTTCGTGGGATTTGGAAAAGAAAACACGTACTATCCAAATATTCTTAGATACAGTAAGTAACTAAGTAATGTACTAAAATTTATTTCTACTGATTTTTATACGCCCGACAAAAGACGGGACGTATTATGTTATCATGTTGGCGGGCAGGCACATATGGTGTCAGGACCATTACTCCAATACTACTCGACCCAGGCTCTCCATACTTGACACAAATATACATCTTGATGAGCCGGAGTGTCGCATACCAAAATCATGCCCCTTACCCCCTTATTTGTGGAGTTATTCCCCTTTGATGATTTTACTTGTCCGGACCATAACTGCAATACTACTCTACCCAGGCTCTCCATACTTGATACAAATATACATATTGATGAGCCGGAGTGTCGCATACCAAAATCATGCCCCTTACCCCCTTATTTGTGGAGTTATTCCCCTTTGATGATTTTACTTCGGCCATACATGGTGTCCGGACCATATCTCCAGTACTACTAGACCCAGGCTCTCCATACTTGACACAAATATACATCTTGATGAGCCGGAGTGTCGCATACCAAAATCATGCCCCTTACCCCCGTATTTGGGGAGTTATTCCCCTTTGATGATTTTACTTGTCCGGACCGTAACTGCAATACTACTCAACCCAGGCTCTCCATACTTGACACAAATATACATCTTGATGACCCGGAGTGTCGCATACCAAAATCATGCCCCTGACCCCCGTATTTGCGGAGTTATTCCCCTTTGATGATTTTACTTCGGGCACATATGGTGTTGAGCTCTCCATACCTAACACAAATATACATCTAGATGAGCCGGAGTGTCACATACCAAAATTATGCCCCTTACCCCCTTATTAGCGGAGTTATTGCCCTTTGATGATTTTACTTGTCCGGACCATAACTGCAATACTACTCGAACCAGGCTCTCCATACTTGACACAAATATACATCTTGATGACCAGCAGTGCCGCATACCAAAATCATGCCCCTTACCCCTGTATTTGCGGAGTTATTCCCCTTTGATGATTTTACTTGTCCGGACCATAACTGCAATATTACTCGACCCAGGCTCTCCATACTTGATACAAATATACATCTTGATGACCCGGAGTGTCGCATACCAAAATCATGCCCCTGACCCCCGTATTTGCGGAGTTATTCCCCTTTGATGATTTTACTTCGGGCACATATGGTGTTGAGCTCTCCATACTTAACACAAATATACATCTAGATGAGCCGGAGTGTCACATACCAAAATTATGCCCCTTACCCCCTTATTAGCGGAGTTATTGCCCTTTGATGATTTTACTTGTCCGGACCATAACTGCAATACTACTCGAACCAGGCTCTCCATACTTGACACAAATATACATCTTGATGACCAGCAGTGCCGCATACCAAAATCATGCCCCTTACCCCCGTATTTGCGGAGTTATTCCCCTTTGATGATTTTACTTGTGCGGACCATAACTCCAATACTACCCGACCTAGGCTCTCCATACTTGACACAAATATACATCTTGATGAGCCGGAGTGTCGTATACCAAAATCATGCCCCTTATTAGCGGAGTTATTGCCCTTTGATGATTTTACTTATCCGGACCATAACTTCAATATTACCTAACCCAGGCTCTGTATATTCTGTATATAAACATGTGAACTAATTTTTATGTTGTTATGTCTAAACCAAGGTTTCCCATATTTGCAACATATATATATATATATATACATCTCATCATTTAAAGTTGCCCTTCGGTTTCAACTACACACCATTATATGTATCAATATCTCCTTCCAACTTTCCAACAATGATACTTCATTTTAAAGCATTACAACCTGTGAAACTACCCCCTTCCAAGTGTCAAATATTGCGGCGGGCGCATGTTGTGGCCCTCCAACGGGCCCTTGTTCACAATATGACATTTAGAGAAAAAACCACTCATTTGATAAATATTTTCATGCATTAACTTAAAGAGATAATATTGCATTGTAGTTCAATATAGTTTAACATTTAATTAAATAATATAAACACTAAGAAATTTGAATTCAAAACAGATTTGTTTGAGGCTTAGGCTTCAAGATGATCTCATGAACTGAAAATTGTGGTGAAATCCATTTGTTTTTGGGATGAAGCTTAGCTAATGAACTTGCCTAATAATGCTTTCATTTGAACATAGCAAAATATTCTTGTAATAACTGATTAATATAAACAAACATAAAACTAAATACTTCATTTTGAAATATAGCATACAACAAAACATTGATTAGATTAGATCGGTGAATTTGACAATGTTTGAGGAAATAAGGAAAAAGCTAGTCAGCAATGCAATAGATGTCCAGTAAAATCACAATTCAGGTCTATTACTTCTTCTTCTTTAAATTCACTGACTTCCAATGAATCAATTCTTTCCTAAGGAAATCCTGCTGTTTTGCCCATTCCAGTTCCTTTTAAGTTTTATGTTTTGACAGAAGCTGTCATCGTTTTGTCTGGACCACACTTTCAGCATTCAGCAATTTTGTGTTGTCTGTTAAACCATCCATAGCATTGTTGGACTAATTTGCATAGAAAGTTGGTCCATCAGACCCAGATATTATTTTTTGGGGAAATTTCCCGCATGCTTTAATAAATACACATTTTCCTCCAGTGTTTGATTCACGATAATTTCTTAGGTATATATGAAGTCTGGAAATGGTAAAAAGGTCAAAATGTAAACATATATATATTTCTTTGAGAGTATGCAGCTTTCATATTTTAGGAAAAGTGGTTTAGTCCTATAACATCCAGTGCAGTTACTGACAATCTTATAAAGCCTGGCATTTATCTCAATTGCTCAGACATATTGTAATTGTTTAATTATTTTGTTGTTCCAGCTGATGTGTGTTAGACACGCAATTTTTATTTATTTCAATGAAACACAAAGAATTTTGAATTTCTATTTCAGTGAGCCACATAAAGAAAAAAGAAGGATTCGTAGGGTTGTACAGAGGTCTCGTACCAAGGATATTGGGAGGCTTTGTCGGCAACTTCACCACTACAGCAACAAACAATGTACCTACACACTAATATGTAACAATTATTTGCATTAAATATTTAAAATCTTGAGTTGATATCGTGATAAGAGATATATTGATAGCTTTTGAATTGTCACGCAAAGTGAAGCACTCCCTGTGGTGCAGCTTACATGGAATCGGATTGAAGATTACTTTCTTAATTATATTCATGTTAATGAAAAGAATTATTTGAAAAAATAACCGACATTAGCAGTTTCATGATGGATAGTGAGAAAGAAGTTGTATATTCTAGTAAAAGATAACAGGCTACATGTTCATTATAGATTTCCTGACATTTTGTCAATCATAAGACAATGAATGACATGGATGAAATTACACATTAGTGCTTGCTTCATGATGTTTCAGTATCTCAAAGGTCTTGGTGCCAACACAGAGGACACTGCTGCTGGTCACAATGCTGATGAGTTGGTGGGGTGGTTAAAGACATTCTTTGTACAGGTAAGAACAATGTATTCTTTAAAAATTTGTTGCATAACTTTACAATTTCTGTTTAGTGTTTACTGTGTATTAAATGAGCAAAATACAATGTTACTGTATGCTGAAATTGTCCACCACATTTGATGTCAATTTATGATCTAATCAAATCTGCGAAGCTGCATTGCAGAAGTTTTCTAAGCAGTTGATGCTTTATAAGGTATTTAAAAGTATTAAAAAGCAGGTTAGAAAGTACTGGTTAGATTTAACATTTGTTTCATGTCTGTATTATGCTAAAATTGAATGCAATATGTCTACTCTGTTTTATTGTAGACGTCAAAAGAAACATTGGGGCGCTGTGCTGGGATTATAGTCAGTCAACCATTTCATGGTAAGAATGATGTGACAATATACGAGCACCATTGTTTTATGAGATATGTATGTGGTTATGTTATAATTATGTTGGGGGGGGGGGGGGGGGGGGGGGGGGGGGGGGGAATCATCAGAACCAAACCAAACCAGTGCTGGATATTGTGCACATGTATTGACAGACTGATTCCAAAGCCTTATGGCAACTGCTGTAATGTACAGTTTGGCCTTACTCTAAGTAATGACTTGTATTTTTAATGAATGATTGGTTTTGAGCTCATCTGGCCTGAAGGGCGAGTGAGTTTTTGCCATGGGGTAACGTCTGTCCGTCCGGCCATCATCCGTAAACATTTGTTTTAAATTGCTACTTGTCAAAAAGTCCTGACAGAATGGATTTGAACCAAATTTGGTCAGAAAGATTCTTTGGGAAGGGGAACAGATTTTGCAAAAATAATGAGTCTCCCTGGGGCAGGAGGGTCAGAGCCCAATATTGGAAATAGAGGTGAGACCTTTCAATTTCTACTTGACTGTATTTTTGAAACAGTTAACCATAGTGTTGTTGGGCATCAAGACACAATCATGTTGTTAAAATAGACCCTGGGGTCTTTTTTCACCCCTAGAGATTTATTTTCTTTTAACAAAATAATCATTTTAAAAACAATCCCTGGGGTCTTTTTCACAACTCTAGGGAGTCTAGAGTTCTTTTCTTGGTTATATCTTTGAAGCAGTTGAGATCCCCACCCCATAGCCACATATAGTACTATTCGACATCAACAAATAAAGCTATTAAATTAAGGAATTGAACATGAACTTTATTTTGACATTTGGTCAAATGCAACCATTACAATACAGACCCTCTAAGTTTCTTGCTAGAATGCTACTTTGTCTGTCTTCATGCATTGTTATTAACATTTTCACATTTCAATTTCTTCTCAAAAAAACTCCTAAACCAGTTTTGATGAAATTTTCCTGGGCCAAAGGTCAGCCAGAATTGCAAATTATTTGGTTCCCACCGACCAGAGGCCTGAGGGGTGGGGCCAAAAATTCTTCTTCTAAAGAGCCAGATATGGTAGAATCATACACTCCTCGTGGATGGTGGGGTCTTCAGGTGCTTTATCAAAACTGTAAATTTCATAACTCTCAGGTTTCACATTTCCCCTGGGAAAGGACTAAACTTTACTAATGTTTGAATAGGAACTGTTAAGGCCCATGGGCCTCTTGTCTGTAATAGAAATTATTGAAGTATCATTTCACACAATTAAATTAATGTATCAATAAATATACCTCAGGTTCAGTATACAAGTCATATCCAAGGCTTGGTAGATAATTCTTTATCAAGTTAAATTACTGTGGCAGTACAATAAACATGTACATGAATATAAGAAGCAAAGATAATATAAAGGGAATATAATGGCCATATTGTTTACTAAAACTCTTGTTTAAATTGTATTTTTTTAGTGGTAATGTTGAGATGCCAAGCACAGTTTATTGGTGGAGAAACATCATACAAGTAAGTTATTCAAGCAACAAGTGTTGTAGTATACATGTACCAGGTATATTTTATATACTTATGTGTGTATAGGACAACAGCTTCACCCACCTGCTTAATTTGTACATATCTCTGCTTTGTAAAGTTACTCAATTGTTCAGTGACTTGTTACCTTTAAAAGTATTTTCTATGTAATCTAATGTATTTCTTTGTCTTGAAAATGTGAAGATTTAAAAGTGCCTTGAAAAATTTGATAATCATTATTATACTTCTCTGAGCATACATTAATTGTACAGTGTATGATTATGTACTTAACTTTTTGATCAACAACAGTACTGTTTAAAAGATGGACATTGCAATTTCATTCACAGCTCATTGTGGTCTTCACTGGTAGAGATCTACAACAATGATGGAATCCTGGGATTTTTTGGGTATGTTATATATTGCAATATTAGATTTATATTTGCCTTTTGTTCCTATATATAGCAGTTACATACAAGTACAATGTTTTAAAGATCAGCTTCAATGTTTGACTGGTACGTGATTAGACCCAGGATAGGGTGCCTCCCATTCTTTCCATATGGATAAATCAGTGAAAATGTTTTAAGATAAAATCTGTATACTTTACCAGGGAGATACATATGTTAATAAAAATTGTAAAGTTTTGTTTAATTGTGATGTGAGGCAATAAAAGTGATTCAAGTCAGATAAATACCCTACCATACAGTCAGACATCAGATTTGTTGATCAGGGATCTGAGAGAAGTGTCACAGATTAATTCAAACAGTACTATTTAATTGATCGCTTCACTTTGCCTGCAATGAATTTCTTTATTGTTGGGAGTCCCTCTATTGAGTATAATATAGAATAACCCTTTTTATTTGTTGTATATTTTTACCTGTATATCCTTATGTAATTAATGGTCATATATTTAACATTGTAGGGGACTCATACCAAGATTAGTAGGGGAGATAATCACTATTTTCCTGACAAACTTTTTCGCCAACATGATCAACAAACACTTCCTTGAAGATAAGGTAACCATAAGGACACCCAGTCATTTACATGTATATATGGAAATATTACCCCTGGTAAATAAAAAAAAAGATAAAAGAATCTTTTCAAATATTTAGGCGACATGTATATGTAGCAGGACTGGACTGGGTCGATCATCGGTGACCAGGTAGCTCAATCGGTAGAGCATCCGGCTAGTGTTCGGAGGTCCCGGGTTCGTACCCCAGTCTGGCCGCTACATTTTCTCCTCACCTGTTACAAAATTGGCGCCCAACTAAAATACCCATGGTGGTGGTATAAGGGTCTCGTGTGTCGTTGAGGGCAAAGACTTGGAAAAAAGGAGGGAGGTGTGTAGCAGGACTGGACTGGGTTGATCATCGGTGACCAGGTAGCTCAATCGGTAGAGCATCCGGCTAGTGTTCGGAGGTCCCGGGTTCGAACCCCGGTCTGGCCGCTACATTTTCTCCTCTCCTGTTACATATATTGTACAATAACATATTTGATAAATTGTCATTATATTTTGGTTAAATTCACTATGTCAGTGATTTAAATTTTTTGACTTTATCCAAAATATTCATGTGTTTGTTTCTGTGTTTATAGGAGATGAGGACCTACACATCCAGTGCTTGTGGAGTAAGTAGCTTTGTAATTAATGATAATCCTCTTCCTGTTATTGTATATATGTGTCAAAGATAAAACAAAATATTACTTAGATCATGTATTCTTGTGCTTGGATTGAGGTCTTAAAGATTTTTGAATTCAGTTTAGTTATTCATATGATCCTTCATATTAAAAGATCATTTACATCAATGTGTAGACTTTGGTTTACATTTAACCCATTGCAACAAGTTATAAGCTACTGGTACTGTTTTGGTTCCTGGTTTGAGGATATTAAAAAAAGTGTATATATATAAAAGAAAAAAATGTTTGAAGATTTACAAACTGTTTATGTCTCCATCTAGTGTATTTTACCACATACTGGGTATTACATTTATATAAATTTCAGTTCAATTGTACATACATGTTTTCCTTTCAGCTTGTAATTGGGACATTCACATATAGATTCTCCTTAGTCGGCAACTTAATGGCCATCAATAACTCTGGGTGAGTATGGAAGTCTATTTTAATATACAGTGAACCCGCGATAATCCGGACGCCGATAGTCCGGAAAACTCACAGTCCGGACGGAAATGCACGGGAACGGATTTCCGTAACGTTATTTGTACTCACCAGTCCGGAAATTCGGATTCCGATTCCGGAAGCCCATTTTGGGAACGGAACGTACTTTTCATTAGTAAATTTCCCTCAATAATCCGGACGATTTTTTCACCACGAGGAGAAATAAATGTCGGGCAAGTCACCCGTGTCGACAGCTGTAGAGACTATCGCTTGACACTGTGCGTAGTCATAGCGACCGCTGCCAGGTCATAGCCCCGGGTGCTTACCTGTGTTACAATGTGTAGCTTTTGTTTTTATAACGGTACGTTGCTTTAAACATACAGTACGTGATACGATAATTAATCAATCTCAAATACATGTAATAAATTTATGATCGGTAATTAACATCATTAACACTTGTATTGGGTAAACACGGATATCGGCTTTGTAACACCGTTACGTGAAACGACGACTCATTGAAAGATGCATGCTATTAATTACACACACATTTACGTATTAAGCAGTGATCACAAGAACTGGGTTGATTACACACAAATTAGTCAATAGTCGTCTGATATTTAACTAAGCGTCACATTGTTAAGTGAATACGGGTTTAATAATTATCGGACATCTTGGGTAGTTCTCGCTGGTGTCGCGTACTTTTAAATAGATAGCTTGGGGTTTCTGGTACGTAAAAATCATATAAAAGAAACATGGACTGACGGTAAGTTGTAAAATCCGGGTATTTTATTTAAGGTATTTAACGTTTGTAATTTCTACTTGTTTGTGAACCTCCGGGACGTGACACATGTGTGTTGTTTGTAGGTCACATATATGCCCGCTATAAATAAAACAACTTTCACTTTACATGTTCTTTTAAAAACAAAGTTTATTTTTTACTTTCTACAAAACAAATCAAGAATCATATCAGAAACATAAGTATATTTATTGTTAAAAAGTCTGACAATTAGACGTGTTTATGAAACGTCCCGGATTGTATACAATCAAGGGAGATAACTCTTACACGACATATTTTTTGACCTGGTACACGAAATTCGGCAGTCCGGAAAACTCGTAATCCGGACGGTTTGGACTGGGAACGAAGGTGTTCGGATTATCGAGGGTCCACTGTATACCTTGATCCTACTGCATATATTAATTACACATTGAAGGACAAATTAAAAGTAACTCTGTCCATTTAAATTTTACCAATTGGGAAGAACAGATACTCTGTCCATTTAGATTTTGCCAAAGATCAGATACTCTCTGTCCATTCAGATTTTACCTAAGTACAGATACTCTGTCCATTTAGATTTTACCTAAGTACAGATAATGTACTCTCTGTCCATTTAGATTTTACCTAAGTACAGATACTCTGTCCATTTAGATTTTACCTAAGTACAGATATGTACTCTCTGTCCATTTAGATTTTACCTAAGTACAGATACTCTGTCCATTTAGATTTTACCTAAGTACAAATATGTACTCTCTGTCCATTTAGATTTTACCACAGTATAGATACTCCCTGTTCAATTAGATTTTACAACAAGATATTCAATAGATAATATAATAATTTATCAGTTGTCTTTCATAAATTGTACGAGACATCAGTACATTGTGACTTTTTCTATTTCCACAGACTCGTGGCAGCCAAGTATCCATACATGTTGGCCTACAGCAACTGGTATGAGTGTTGGGGACATCTCAGCAAAGAGGTTTGTAGAATTATAGCATGTGATCTGGGCTATTTTTTTTTAATTTCATTATGTAGGAAATCACAGTTTTTTTATACTGATGTTGCCTTCATACTTAATACTCAGTATATCATAAGTTTGTTATCAGCTCAGATATTCTGATATATTGTGCATTTTTCAATTGTTTATTTTTGGGGGAAAATCCTATCACTGCAATGAACACACCCTTTTATTGGCATTCTCTCACAGTTTACGTTTCAAATTATATGATTGTGTTATACTCTTCAAGTATAGTACACAGATATGTTGCCATCTAATTTTCAAGATATTTTTAGACTTTGATATAGGAATTATTTAAAATTAAAAAGGATGAAAAAAAATGAAATGATCATTGTAACTTCAAATTGTAAAACTGAGATGAGATTTTTGGGGGTTTGTTTGAAAGAGATTTTGGGAATGATTTTTAAAATAAAAACTCTGATAAATGATATTTAGAAAGCAGTTTCTCATACCTGGTCATATCAAATTATTGACTTTGAGATATACACTTGGTACAAAATCTCAATCGTACAATCCATATACACTGTACATGCAATGCATATTGTGCATATGTGTATATATATTCAGGTTGGAAATCTGTTTAAGTCCCTGTGTAAGCTATAAAACATACATTTTTGTGAATAATCAGTGTGGATCTTGCCCTTTATTTAATAGCTTGTTTACTCAATGCCAGTTATGTAACTTTTGAATCACTTCTGGGTAATGAAGAAGTTTGTTATTATATTTGCCTGGTTGCATGCTGGGTTGATGGCGATCAAGTTTGTCAAAAAGAGTCTTTTTTTTACCCCTTTATTTTTCTTACAGCTGCCATTCTGAAATAGATGTATGAGAATATTGTAATCTCATTAAATTCTTTATTTACAGCGCCAGCTTGGAAGAGGATCTCGTCTCTTCAATCGCATTGTTACAGCCAGGCGTTACGTACAACTAGACTAAGTGTTGTTACTCAGTGCTGATATTCGTACATTGTTTCCACTTGGCCAATCAACAAACAACATATACATTAACTGAAGAGTCCGCAAAATCTGACCAATATATCACTCCTATATTCTCAAGGGCAGTGAGTTACTATCATTACAGGCGGAGCTCAAGTGCTTACTAATGACTTATATTTTATGTATTTCATATAATAGATGTTATTTATACCAAATCAGGTTATGATCAGTAATACAGTGTGTATGGAACATAAGTTACTGCCAACAAGAGCAGGTTGTCATTAAAGTTTTATAAGAACACACCTTGAGTAGTTATTTTGTCATTCATATATAAAGAGTTTTACCCTGTTTTCTCAAAAAAAGTTTCTTAAATATTTCTATGAATATGTATGTGAGACTTTCCTGTATGTATACTGGTATATCTCAACCAGTGATGGATTTATGTGCAATTCTAAACTTTCACTCACCTTTATCAGACAAACGATCAGTGACACATATATACATTTACACTGAAGTGGGTGTTTACACTGAAGTGGGTGTTTACAATACTGTATGAAATCAAATTGACAGTTCTTTTTGACTACAATACTGTAAAATTATATATTTATGTAATTATTATAATATTCCATTTGATTACAGTTGGCTATGCTTCATTTAAATTCGCTATATGCTTCATTTAAAACTTAATCCTTATGTAGATATGCAATAGTATATGGAGTCACGATCTAGAACTGGCTTGACTACAGCATACATGGCCAGAGCATACCAATCAAGATGGCTATACTATAACCTGCCACTTGAAAATGTTGCTTTCCGGCTGTTATAAACGGGTGCTTTGGTTTGGTTTGTTTAACGTCCTATTAACAGCCAGGGTCACTTAAGGACGTGCCAGGTTTTGGAGATGGAGGAAAGCAATCGGCCTACAGTCAGTACCTGGCAACTGTCCCTTGTAGGTTTTGAACTCGCAACCCAGAGGTGGAGGGCTAGTGATAAAGTGTCTGGACACCTTAACCACTCGGCCACCGGCGTGATAACTGATGGAGTGGTTGAAGTTTTGAGATACTATACAAAACATATGATAAACAATATGAAGAAATATGTTGCTTGTATTTATGAATCATTAATATGTAAGTGAGGTTTGTATATATATAATTGTTCTATTAACACACTTATAAGGTCATTTAAGAATGCATGGTGTTTCTGGATGATGGGTTTATAGTTCCATATTGCACTGAAATACATGGTAGCATGACACCAGAAGTTACCAGGTCATAATTCCTACATTTTTATCTTTCTTATAAAAGCTCTGGTGGAAATACCATGTAATTATCACATGTTGTATTTAATGCCCTACACCTGCAGACACACAAGTCTGATTTCTGGATTAGAGAAAACTTGGCAGGCTAAACAATATATGGCAATATTATCAAAAGCCCATAATGTCTGGTAATTTGAGAATATATATATGCGACATACACAAATGATGAAGGAAGACAACTTTATGACTCATGCTCTATGTCATCCCATTGCCTAGCCAGAAATGCAGAAATACCTGCAGCTTATACCGCTGTGCCAAATATATATGATACATATACATGCTATATTGTCCATTAATATAATTTTAGGCATGGCCTATGTGAGAGCGCAGCAATCCTGGTGCCTATGGAATTCGAGAAACAAGCACACATAATCTAGTGTACTAGAATATATTGCCAACAGATCTATACACTGGTTTGTAATAAAGTATATATATCAACAAGAATTATGATTTAGATAACTTACTACAAAAACTAATCGTAGAATAAGTCTTAAAATTGACTGATTAAGCGATGACAAGGTGACGGGACAGCAGATCTCGCAGATGAGCAGCAGACGACAAAAAAATTCGGAAGTTCTCTTTATTTTATGTGCTATATTTGGTAAACTTGTATGCAACTCGAACGGACCGGAGCTGTACTCGTAAAACACCGGAAATATTTTCGTTGAAAATTATACCGTTACGTTTTGAATATAAAAAATTAAGAACTTGTTCGTGATAAATTTTATTAACAAATTCTAACTAGTGTGAAGTCAAACATTTGCATATTTTTAAAATCTTGATATTTTGTAATCTCCCGAGAATGTAACTTTGAATACAGTCTTGCGCAACACTGGATCTTGTCGTGACTTCCTGTTTCCGGTTACTGAGAAAGTTTTTGAACTCTAAGTATATTGGGAGAAAAGGGGGGGTTTCCGAGACATCTCTACCATTAAGTTCGCTATGCGAACGGGCTTTGCCCGTTCGAGCTGCGCTCTCTATTAAATTTATCTGCATACGTAATAGGAGTGGAAAAATGCACGGCCAGACCGGGGTTCGAACCCGGGACCTCCGAACACTAGCTGGATGCTCTACCGATTGAGCTACCTGGTCGCCGATGATCGACCCGGTCCAGTTCCGCTACATATATATATATAAAGTACATACATTCTAAAATGAGAATAGTTGTCAAATTGTTGTTTTTGTTTTTATTTATTGATTTATTTATTTTACCAATGATTCGTTTTTGAAACATTGGCTATACAAATATAAATATTTAAAGAATACTTAATTCCGTATTTTTGACCCGTTTTCCGCTTAAAAATTATGCTGTAATTTGCGAAATTCGTTTGATTCAAGCGTTTAGGTGATCTATACAATTCCGCATTACCCGCCATATTTCATTTGGTAAAACGGAATCATGAAGTTAGCCGTCTACAACGAAATTGTTGATCTTATGCGTAAGTACAAAACTAGAGATGAAGCACTACGCCATATAAGTCCGCGGTATCCAGACGTTTCACTTGGTGCACTCGGTAGTATATTTGCACAAGATTATCAAAAGAAAATGCGCAAAACTCACCATCTCCATTACAGCCCAGATACGACGGATTATTACTATGATAAATATAGAGCCAGTGTGGACAGTGGCCAGAAACATGTGATAATGTCAATGGCAAGAAATATAGACCTATCCCCATCCCTCTTATCGAGAATGATTCTGGAAAGACATTTGTCGCGGACTAAGTATGGTGGCGACAATCCGCCACGAAGTCAGGTGACGCAGATGATGAAAGATACAACACTGATTGAGAATCCCGTTCTAGCCAACGAGATTTACGAGTGCATCCTGTCAGATGATCAGTATGGTCCGCTAGTAGACAAAATAAAACATTCCATAGGACACGAGTACGAGTTTAAACTAAACAGAACGTTGGACTCTCTTCAGTTGTCGTACATTGGAGAGGAACAGATGAGGGCTAAAGGCTACGACAAGACGCCAGATGTAAAGCTGGAGGTTCCCATAGCCGTAGATGGACACATGGTCAACTGGATAGAGAGCAAAGCATCATTTGGAGATGAATACAGTCACAGATCCTATCTAAAGGACCAGTTCTGGAGCTATTGGAATCGGTTCGGCCCTGGAATGGTCATCTATTGGTTCGGGTTTATTGATGAACTTGATTCAAATACAGAGAAAGGAATTATTCTAAGAGACAGTTTCCCTGAAAACATTGTTCGACTGGACCCTGTTGTGAAATTAAAATAAATTGCATTGTATGTTTATTAGTTTTAATTATGGTGTGGCCCCCGGTACATCTTTTCTCATTATGTATATATATCTATGACTATACATTGTAATTATATATAACTGGCTCTTAATTTAATCCCCATCTGTCTAGCACCAATAAGCCTTTTTTTTAAAGGGATGCATATTTTTATTGGTCCCCTCCTGGTGAAACCGAGGTACATAATATATATTTTTTTACATAATATATATATATATCTAATATGTAAAAGTGATCCTTGAAGTTATCTATTGTTCAGTTTCGTTAAATTACTAATTTAAACTGTTAATTTTGACAATGTAGCTCTAAAATTATAGAATGTATTTTGATTTTCCAACAATTTATAATCCAGTCTGTTTTTAAAGCAGTTAGCTATATAGTATTGGGGCAGATATCACAGCCTCTGGTAGAGAGTTCCAACTTTCATGTGATTATATATATATATGTTCCTCGAGCTCCTCATCTGTCTGTCAGTTATCCACGAAGTTTTCTGCATTTTTCGTAGTTATGATTCAAGGTTTGTTGGTGAAAGTCGGTGGGTAACTTCAATATGAGTAGCTACAGATCAGGTTAAATTTCAAGGGTTTTTGGGTCAAGGTCACTGTTATTTTCAGCAGAGGTAAGGTCAAGGTCACTTATTATTTTCAGCAGGGGTTAAAAGTGGACATGTATTGCTTTAGTATTACCAAGCATGCTTGTTCATGGCCTATTCAAGCACCTACAAAAGTGACTTTGATAAACTTTTGCAGAAGTAAACCCACTGGTTACATGTAATGCGCATGTGTAGATCTAGAGTAACAAGACGTTAATTACGATGCACATGTCTTGTTGCCTTTGCTCAACCACTCAGACTACAGTACCTAGACTTCGTTTGCGCATGCATTACCATTTTGAGGCACGGCAATGATTGGTTGTTGTTTATCTGATATGTAATTACATTAGACGAAACAGCCTTACTTTAGTAAATAGTTGATGCTCGAAGTCCTGGACACATTTTCTGATACATTTTGTAACTTGTAATTGAGAAAAGTTAGCCCTGAGTTTGCCATTTTGTAATTTGTAATTGAGAAAAGTTAGCCCTGACCAAACTCTAAATTCCAATGAAAACAAAACAAATCATTCTAAAAAATCTTTTAACTTGTCTCTAGGGGTAATGTGAAATCTAGGGGCCATGAAATTTACAATCTTGACAACACATTTTAAGAACCTTCCATCATTGACAAGTACAGTTAAACCTGTTATAAGGGACATTTAATTTGTCTATGAAGGACAGACTCGCCAGACCCACTCTTTTCAATTTACTACTATATAATTTACCTCTGTATAACAGGACACCTGTCTATAAAAAACACTTTTGATCTGTCCCTTTGTTGTCCTTTATAGACAGGTTTGACTATTTCATTCTGCGATATCTGGGTCTTGAAATTTCTGTCAATTTGACCCCTTTTAAGCTCCTTAGGGGTGTACATGTAGGAACCATATAGTTTACAAATTTGTTAAACCTTCAGCTAAAGAAGCTTAGGTTTCTGAAAAATTTCATCAAAAATAATTCAGAAGTTTAAGAATTTTTGAGAAGTCGAAAATGTTAACGCTATCTAACGACAAATGGAGACCGACGAATTATGCATGACGACAGACAAAGCCGAATTGGAAATTGTCAAAGAGCTTTGCTCAGGTGACCTAAAAAGCATTTAACACTGTAATCTCTTCAGCTTGCTGAAATTTAAATGTATCACAGAAAATATGTCATACACGCATGTGCAAACTGCTTTGTTTTGAAGAATTGCAGACTGACAATCAAAGCCACACATCAGAAGCCATTCAGTCGTACTGGTTGCTGCTGCAAAAGCAAAGAAAAGAATTTGGTAAAATCACAATATCATCTACCTGTACGACTTCTCAACATGATCTAGTCTGTTTGACAAAAAATTAAGATAGGTTATACATGACATGACACCATGAATTGGTGGTACAATGTATATTTTCTCTTTGATAAACAAGATCCAAGAGGGATCTTGCAATTGGCACCCACCATTTAATGATCTTTATTTGTTCTATGTGTGATCTTTTCTCTACTTTAATGGTCTGATAACAAGGAAGTCCTCATGAAATCTAATTATATAATCGGAGATATCTTAAAAAAGAATTATGTGAATAATAAAAAGCAATCATAACCTTCAACTCTCAGAAATTTTGCTTTCTGGATCAGCTAAATATCTGATACATGTATACATGTATATGTTTTCGAAGAACTTTTTGTGAATTAGAAATATTAATTGTCTATACATAATTTTCTTTTCTGGATCAAACTCACCAGTTGTCTCCTTTTTCAATTCTGAACAATTTTGATTCATCATGTCAAGACAGAATATCCATTAGCAAAAAAGATACCAAATGTGACCTTGACATTTATTTAGCTATTTGTTCAATTGTGACAAATTTTGCTTCATAATGTCGACCATCACAAAATGTTCATCAGCAAAAAGATACAGATACACTTTAACCAGTGACCTTGATCTTTAGTCAGCCAACTTCTTGTTCAACTCTGACAAACTTTGTTTCATAATGCCTCAACAAAATGTACATCAGTGAAAAGATACAAAATTTGCCATACACCTTCAACATTACGACCTTGACCATTGCTCAGTTGACTCTTTGTTTAATTCTGAACAACTTTGCTTCATAACATCATCACAAAGTTTCCATCCGTAAAAAGATAAACATGTAACCTTGGCATCAGACCCAGTAACATTGACCTTTAGTCAGCTTACTCCTCGTTTACTTCTGGACAACTTCATGTAGGAGAACCTACACAATGTACATTTAAAATTAGAGAAATATTTCAAAGAAAAAATAGCAAACATTCATTTTTCTGGATCTGACTCAAAATCAAATGTACACAACTATGGACTAAGAGAAATTTCCCAGTGAATTTTGAGAAAAATGCTCCTGAGTACTTCTCAAGAAATAGTAATAACAAACTTCAATTATCAAAATCCAAGATGGCTGTCTGTCTGCCATTTTGTTTCCTGATCTTGGGACCAAGAGAAACCCACATATGGATGGATCACAGCTGCAGATGCAAGGCAATTTGAATATCTGGGCAAAAAACCCATGCTTTTCTGTTCATCATCCATGGATGTAATTGGCACACCCAGGGTTGCAGATTCACATTCTAGTTTTAGATGTATATTACACATTCTAGTTTTAGATGTATATTACAGAGTTAACTCGGGAATTGTTGACCTGACTGAACAGATTTGAAAATAATAATCTTTTGAAGGTGATCATGAGCTGCTGTTGAGAAAAAAAACCACCATAAAATGTTTGGATTTATTTTAATAATTAAATGCACCACAACAACATACTTTCATATGATTTAAAATCATATTGAATGGTGTCTGAAAAAAACATAGTTATATGTAATTGATTCCGTATCTCTTTTAACAATTTTTTTCAACACACATTTAAAAATATATATAAAAACAAAATATGTATTACAAATGTGTATCAAAACAAATGCATCTCAAAATGTACTGTAAATTGAAAAGTTTTATAAATGTTCTTGTAAAAAATATGAACTTATGCATATACTTACCAGGTACAAATATATACATGTACATCTTAAATGTGGGTGAATAGGAGTGTTGGTTTAAAACTCAACACACAGGAACCACCGGTAATAAGTTGTGAACGTAAGGCAAGGACAACCATATATGGAGGCCATCAACAGGAATGTTGTGAGCGAGTCCGATTCTCGGCTGGTCAAAATAACGTCATGATGATAAATAATTAAAAGACCAACATAGTCTGGTCTTGTTTGTAGATGACCAAATAACTTTTGTTTGTATTTCATCCATAGCAGTTGCTTAAACCACAATTTAGAATAAAAAATTTCATAAAAACATGGCTAAATTACCCCATCCCTTAGTCCAGCAGGGGTATAAGCCCCTGGCCCCTCCTGACAATTGTTCTTTGGTTAGAAAAGTCTTTGTTACACAAAATGGTTAATGAAGCAAAAATTCACCATCAGATCTTTCACAGCGAGCTCGAGAGTCTTGGTCGACTTTGAACCCTCGGAGTACTACACAGTTATGGGGTGTGGCACAGTACCATTGATAATATAAGTACCGTCTTTACTAAAGTTTCTACTTGTATAAAGGAAAGGTGATGCTGGAAAGGAGCTGAGGTATGAGTATAAAGCACAGTCTTTGAAAGAGCAGGGCGTCACTCTCCATGCATATCTGATTCCAGCGACATTCCTGGCCAAACAAGTTGCTGTACTGAGTATTGCAGTGCTGCGAGTGACCTTTTCTATGGAGGTCTGTACCCACCATGACTGTTCACCACACTCTGTCTTGTTACCGTAGCAACAACAGATCTGTAATAGAAAACAGGTTGATTGTAGGTTTAAAGGTAAGTACATCTAAAATCTTGTTCCGTTTATAATTTTGGTAATATATTCAGACTTTTCTGAAGTGCTTAAAAAACAACCACTATAAAAAAGTAGTAATTCCTGATTTCCAAAGAAAGGTTATTTTATTTTTTATTTTATTCTGAGATGTATTGTATGTTTACAAGTGAGTATTTGTAGTGAGTGGCTCCGGAATGGCTGGTTCCGGTATTTAGTGATTGCCAACTGAGGAGGACAGAAGGGGCCGAGGATTTCCGGAGGTTATAAGTGCTGACCAGGATCCTGACCGAGTTGGATCATATCTGAAATAGCAGAGCTGTCCTTTGGGGATAGTCGCACTCATACTTACCAGACGATATAGATATATACGACTAAACGGCCGTGGTGAGTATCCACATACAGTTGTTTACAACAGATGTACTTCATGCAGTAATCTATCTAAGTTTAGATGATGTATTCCAGACTTCATGCCCCAAAAGTTGTAAGGTTTAGATTTGTGAGGGTTACCTACCCTAATCCTAATGGCAAAAAATTACAAGGTCCATACAAGTTGATACATAACCTGGTTCTAATGGCACAAAAGTTGCAAGGTCTGTGACCGAGTTACTCACATTAATCCTAATTGCACCAAAGTTGAAAGGATTGTCAGTTACTTACCTCAGTCCAAAAGGCACAAAAGTTGCAAGGTTTACATGTGAGTTACCTGTCCATGACAGCTAAATGTGAAGTATGAGAGTTTCATACTTCAGTAGATATGGAGCTAAAAGTTGTAACGTTAAGGACTAGATGAGTTGCCTACCTCAAAGCCAGCCTTGTTCCTTAGATGGAGTGCCTCTGAACCATTATTGTAGATAAGTTCCAGTGTTTGATCCTTGGTGTCCACCTTGTAGCCAGTGGGTAGTGGAGCCTGGTAAACAATATCCTTGTGGTGATAGGCCACAGCCAAACTGGCATTGACCAATCGTCTTGCTACGTCCTGTTTGTCACCCGGGTGGATGCTAAAGGCCAGAATGGTATACACATGTATATACAAAGTAATTGGTGCAGTATATATCAGATGAGGAACTGCTACTATTAAGATTTTTTTACATTTTTACATGGGCTGAGGTGCTGTAACAGTTGTGGCACTTATTAACTGGACTTCAGTTAGACATGGTTAGATGTATAGAGGTTTCACAAAGAGTGGTTGTTGGATATGGAATTATTAACAACTTTATTAATTTATTAATAACTTACGAGTGTGGAATAGATTCCATATCCCAAAATCACGAGTTGTGTGACCTGTTTCTACCACAATAATATCGGCTTGAATCAAAGGTAAAAGTGGCCAAGTCTTATTTCGCATATGCAAATAAGGCGTACAGGTGACGGCCGGGACTAAGTAATAATGTAACGTCATTCGATTATTGATGACGTCAATAACAATTGCAGCTCAGGTCAAAGTTTGAATCCTTAACCAATCAAAAGACCGAAAGGTCATATTCCACAAGTGGAATGTAACATATATATATATGTACGTAACAGTCAGTACATTTATACAATGGCTTGACTGTGAAATAACATAGGGTATTGTGGTAGAAAAAGGTTATAGATAGCATATAGCAGAGAAAAAAAAAACTTGCTGAGTCCATGTCACCATAAGAGTGCAAGCTTGATAAAAAAAATCTTGGGGGCTTACAAATAAGAAATAAAGTATAAGATGCCCCCAATTTATGCTGGAGGGTTGGGTGGCTAAACCCTAATTCCATAAATGAAGGGGGAAGGTACGATTATCCATGCTCAGAAACAGCTGGCAAGTATACATGTTGTCTCACTTGAAATGCCTTATCTGTAAGCTACCTTACCTGCCTACACTGCTCAGAAAGCCAGGTAAGTCCATAGCGTTAGCCATGAAGGTGTTTACCATCTTGTGGTTTGGTACATAGCCGTAATCTGCTGTCTGATGCCATCGTATCTCAGGAAAACCATCAAACTTTGTCATGTCTGGCTCATTGGCACCAAGCTGTAGGTGAATTGGATATGTTAAACACAAGTGCCATGGAGCAGAACAATATATGCTCACTGAATGCCATATTGGGTAATATACATCAGGGAAAAAAATGTCGATCTCTAAACAAAAATCAAACACTGAAAAGAACAAAGGGCAATAACTTTTGCAAAAATAATTGAATCATGATTCTTTTCACCGAAACACAACAACATTATCATGATTATAAAGCCTGCTAAGTTTCAAAGAAATTGGATGTGTCCTGCACTGCAAGATAGGATTTGAATTTTAAAAATCAAACTGATCTGCTTTGCAAATCAAAACAAGTTTCATGCAAAATTTAAGTGTTTTTCATACAGAAACCAGAAAGCAATACATCTATATGAAGTTTTAAGTTGATTGACCCAAAGGAAATTTGACAGATTTTCTATTTATTGACAGGGCTGTGACTTTCGAACCTGAAAAGCAATCCCAAGCAAGTACTTTTGATAAGGTAGTACTATACAAAGTTTGAGTTTAATTGGTCCAAGGGAACTCGAGTTATCAAATGGAAACCAAGTTTCTATTAATAGCAACAGTGACCTTGGCCTTTGACCTTTGAACATCGAAACTTAAAGCAATCCCAAGCAAGCACTTCCTATAAGAAAGCAATGCACCAAGCACTTCCTATAAGAAAGCAATGCACCAAGCACTTCCTATAAGAAAGCAATGCACCAAGCACTTCCTATAAGAAAGCAATGCACCAAGTTTGAGATTGATTGGCCCAAGGGATCTCAAGTTATCCGAGCAAACCTGTTTTCTATTTATAGTAGCAAGGACCTTTGACCTTTGAACATGAAAAGCAAGCACTTTTGGAAAGGAAGCACTGTGGAAAGCTTGATTGGCTGAAGGGAACTCGAGTTATTGCATGGAAACCAATTTTCTATTAATAGCAACATTGACCTGACCTTTGACCTTTAAACCTGAAAAGCAATCCCAAGCAAGCACTTTTGGTAAGGAAGCACTGTATGAAGTTTGAGTTTGATTGGCCAAAGGGAAGTTATTGCATGGAAACCATTGTGCTGACAACGACGCCGCCGCCAACACTGACGCCGACATAGTAATACCTATATGTCACCCTTTCAAGGCGACAAAAAAATGGGGAATACTTTTCACTTTTACAAAAATAACTTAATCAAAATTCTTTTCAGGGAAATGAAAACACAACTTCATATCATGATTATAATGTATACCAAGTTTATAAGAGATTGGTCAAAAATGTAGATCTCTGGACAAATATCAAATACAAAAACAAAGGGCAATAACTTTTGCAAAACGTTTCTAATCAAAATATTTTTTAGGGACACACAACATCATTATTGTGATTATAATGTATATCAAGCTTCAAAGAGGTAAGACGAACAAGAGATCCCAGAGGGATCTTGGCGCCCACCATTGAATGATCTTTATAGGTTCCATGTCAGATTGATCTTTTCTCTACTTTTCCCTTCCTCTAAGTCTTACTAATCTGTGTAAATTCAGAAACAGCCCTCTAGGACTTTTCAAACAAGGGTAACCTATATATAAAATTTAAGATTTGGCGATAATGGATGTCTGTTGTTTTCGGATTGGTCCCAAAATGCAACACCAGGGACCAAGGGGAACCTACATATGAAATTTTCAGAAAGATCCCTTCAGTACCTTCTGTAAAATAGCGATAACAAACTTCAATTGTCAAAATACAAGATGGCTGCCTGTCAGGCAGGTTGTTTTCTGACTGGTCTCAAAATCCAATATGCATAACTAGGCACAGAGGGCAACCTACAAATGAAATTTCAGAAAGATCCCTTCAGCAATTTCTGAGAAATAGCGATAACAAACTTCAATTGTCAAAATCCAAGATGGCTGCCTGTCGGCCATGTTGTTTTCCGATTGGTCTCAAAATGCAATATGCATAACTAGGCACCAAGGGGAACCTACATATAAAATTTGAGAAAGATCTCTTCAGTACTTTCTCAGAAATAGCGATAACAATCTTAAATTGTCAAAATCCAAGATGGCTGCCTGTCGGCCATGTTGTCTTCCGATTGGTCTCAAAATGCAATATGCATAACTAGGCACCAAGGGGAGCCTACATATGAAATTTGAGAAAGATCCCTTCAGTACTTTCTCAGAAATAGCGATAACAAACTTCAATTATCAAAATCCAAGATGGCTGCCTGTCGGCCATGTTGTCTTCCGATTGGTCTCAAAATGCAATATGCATAACTAAGTACCAAGGGGAGCCTACATATGAAATCTGAGAAAGATCCCTTCAGTACTTTCTCAGAAATAGCAATAACAAACTTCAATTATCAAAATACAAGATGGCTGCCTGTCGGCCATGTTGTCTTCCGATTGGTCTCAAAATGCAATATGCATAACTAAGTACCAAGGGGAGCCTACATATGAAATCTGAGAAAGATCCCTTCAGTACTTTTTCAGAAATAGCGATAACAAACTTCAATTATCAAAATCCAAGATGGCTGCCTGTCGGCCATGTTGTTTTCCGATTGGTCTCAAAATGCAATATGCATAACTAGGCACCAAGTGGAACCTACATATGAAATTTGAGAAAGATCCCTTCAGTACTTTCTGAAAAATAGCGATAACAAACTTCTATTATCAAAATCCAAGATGGCTGCCTGTCGGCCATGTTGTTTTCCGATTGGTCTCAAAATGCAATATGCATAACTAGGCACCAAGGGGAGCCTACATATGAAATTTGAGAAAGATCCCTTCAGTACTTTCTCAGAAATAGCGATAACAAACTTCAATTGTCAAAATCCAAGATGGCTGCCTGTCGGCCATGTTGTTTTCCGATTGGTCTCAAAATGCAATATGCATAACTAGGCACCAAGGGGAGCCTACATATGAAATTTGAGAAAGATCCCTTCAGTACTTTCTCAGAAATAGCGATAACAAACTTCAATTGTCAAAATCCAAGATGGCTGCCTGTCGGCCATGTTGTTTTCCGATTGGTCTCAAAATGCAATATGCATAACTAGGCACCAAGGGGAACCCACATATGAAATTTGAGAAAGATCCCTTCAGTACTTTCGGAGGATTAGCGATAACAAGAATTGTTTACGGACGGACGGACGGACGGAGGGACGGACGGAGGGACGGACCACGGACCACGGACGCAGGGCGATTTGAATAGCCCACCATCTGATGATGGTGGGCTAAAAAACACAGGAGGAGATTGCCGGACATACAACTGTTTGCACAGGATGGGCAGATCCACAAGACTACCTTGATTAGAACTTGATCAACTGTTTAAAATAGTTTTGACCCCTGTGACCTTGAATGCAGATTCAGGTCATTCATTTACATACCTAAATCTGGTAGCCCTTCATCCCAGAATGTAACATGCCCAACATAAGGCCTCTCCTGGTTATTGTGAAGTTGTTTGAATACTTAAGATTATTTGACCACTGGAAGTAGCTCAAGGTCATTTATTTGAACAAATTTGGTAGCACTTCATCCCAGCATGCTCCAGGCCTAATATCAGGTCCTTGGGTATAAACATTTGAGTTTATTTGACCACTGTGACTGACATTGAATGTAGTTTCAAGGTCATTCATTGGAATAAACTTAGTAGCCCTTCCCCCAACTTACTACAGGCCAAATATCAGGTCCCTGGGTATCATGGTTATTGAGAAGAAGTAGTTCGAATGAAAAGTTGACAACAGACGGATGACGAAGAATGGACTACGCACCATGGCAAAAGCTATCTTGACCCTTCTGGCCAGCTGAGCTAAAAAAAGAGAGAACTATACAAAAGTGAAATCTTTTGAAGAACAAATTACATCAATAAATCTGAAAGTTTTCCAGATTGTGTCTGTATGGGTGCAGGGGGATGGAGGAGGAACTTAGGAATATCATGAAAGCTTAAATTGTTTACTGGTAGTATAAATTGGCCCAAAAAATAAAAGTTGATCTCATGAAAGATAGATACCATTACAAAGCCAAAAGGAAATGATGGGTCGTTCTGTCTGTGTGAAGCATGAAACTTGGCTCTCCAGTCGCTGATCATTGAGGGGAAGGTACAATTGTAGTTATGAGGATGTGGAGCATTTGATTCACCTATAAAAACAGAGATTCAATATTTAATGTACATGTGATATAGAATCTTATATATATATAACCTTAGAATCATATATGGTCATGTAATTAGCTCTATGTATGGTCAGTAAGGTCTAAAGTAGTATGCATATTGATTTTGGTTATATTGGTTGGAACAGTTCAATATATATATCGACCCGCGATGCTTTTCTGTTAAACCTTTAAGTTATATTATTTATTTATTTATTTATTTGTTCATTCATTCATTCATTCATTTACTTTTAGCATCTGTACACCACCAAAGATGTTTCCTTAGTAATCATAATAGGCCCTCGGCGAATTTAGTATCGACCGAGGGGGATCATTTTTACAACATTATGATACTTTTTGTTGTTTATACCTACTATATTTGTGTAACTGTTCCATGTTCTATGTCTATATGTGATCGTATGTAATTTACCTGTGTCTTGATAAAGGGGCAGATTGCCTCGAAAATTTGACAATTTACTTGTCTGTACTGTCGTTATTACTACTTGACATATATATATATATATATATACATATATGCATGGTCTATATACTCTAGAATGGTACTTCATGTTACCTGATGTCACCATATATATATAGGAATTGTTTTTTGCATATCATATGCATTTTGATGGGGATGAGCCTTATATCTACAAAATTAATGTACATGTTATAGGAGGTCTATACGATGGTTAATTGGGCAGTGGTTGTCCATACATGGTAATTTTGGTTCCAGCAGATTAATATTTACAGATATATATATATATGTATGTATTGGGTTTGCATACCTTGGTACCAAATAGTTCCATATATTGTCATGTTGAGGAGAGGGTTAACCATGGCATTCCACAGGTCAGAGTAATTTGGTGACCAAAACAAGGTTTGTCCATCAGAATAACGATAATCTGAGCTTCTGTCTAGATCTGTAAATCTATAAATACATGGGATAATTAGAAACAAAATAGTTGGAACTTCTACTTAATTATTTTCAATGTTAAAAACAAAGAGTTTAATCTTATTTAAGATTACCACAGACCTTAATCATTTATCAGTATATTTTTGACTTGGGGTTTTGTAAAAGATGTTGAAGTATAATGTACTAGCTAGTGATGCCATGTCAAAACATCATATTTTACAGAAAATTGCACTTTTCCAGGCTTAGGTAATAAAAAAAAATACATGTTACCTGACTTTTTCAGTGTTGTGAGGTGATCCAAACAGGCCACACTTCAATAGTGCATCAGGAGAGGACCAGGCCTCCACAGGTGTACCTCCCCAGCAAGTATTTACCAGACCAATGGGGTAGCCCAGCTTCTGGTACAGGTATTTACCATACAGCCAACACACAGACGAGAAGTAGCCCCACTCTACATCAGTTCCACCAATAGAAGCTGCAATCATGTAAGATTATTAGAAGTTTTTTAGTCAAGTACCAACATTCTGGAACAAAATTTTGTTGGAAGAAAAGCCAAGATTGAAATATAAAGATGTGACATTTTCAGTCGGAGACTTTCCCCATACATAAAAACCATATGAAATATACCCGGTTATTATTATTTCACATATCTTCATTTTGACTGAATTACCTCCCTTGTGGGTAATGACTTTATTGACCGTGAGTTATATGTCATCATTTTGTAACATAAGCCCCATAAAGAAGCTATGCAGATCGTATGATCTGAACATCAAGTTTCTCACTTCTTGTGGGTTGTTAAATGCTTAATCTATAGCAGTTGATCAGGGTAATTAACATCTTTTCACATGTCTTAAAGTTTCTAAGATTCTTCAATATGACGGAGGTCAGTGAATTTTTTTTTTATTCAAGGCGCTGCTTGTTTTCTAGGATGACAGTTTTGATACTGAGGTAGGATGATTGTGGTGTCCAGGAAGTTCACCTCTGTACATGTGTTGCTGGCCTTCTGGAAAACAGTTTATATACGAACAGATGCCTACTTATAGTTGCTTATAAGAATAGACTTGATGTACAATATATTTCATGGCCCAAGGTTCTTTTGATGATTGGAAATAAGAGTTTATGGCTTGACCTACCATTAGAAGCCACAGACCAGTACTGTTTAATGCTGTTTTTAATGGTGAAGTCTGATAAAGGTGTACTTGATCCAGCCCTCTGGTTTACTGTAAATACTCGGATATGTGGATAGTTGTTTGCATCTTGTATTTCCTCAGTTGCATTGTTTCCCTGAAAAAATTACATTTGGTGACATTTTGGATAAATGAACTAAGTGGACATTAATTTGCTCACAAAAGCTGTGAGGTTTTGTCATTTGTCAGAACGTTTATTTTATGATATTCAGTTATCAAGAAACATATAATTTAGATCACCTTTGTGAAATATTGTCCTTATAAAATCTTTAAAAAAAATCATGATTCACAAAATGTATAATAAAGTGATGGCTCCATACCATTCTGACTGTAAACTCCATGTTTGACTGCCCAGAACAGATCCATACATCTCCAAACAGGACATCGGTAAGAGTAATCTCCCCTGCCAGTCCGCGAGCTGTGATATTATATGGGCCTGGATCCACCACAGGGTCCAAGATAACACTCCATATTCCATGTGTATTAACTAGGCCATATTGAGTGTTATTTCCAACAGTCACTCCCACATACACATAAGTAAATGGATGGTAACCCCAAACAACAGCCTTCTTTGGTGCACGCTGCAGAACCATATGGTCCCCATAGTAAGTTGCAAATTTGAAGTTATTATTGGAATTCTGTACATCATTAGGACCTGAAACATATTTCACAAAACATATGACACATACAAATAACATTTCTTTACATAGTAACTCTATTACATATTCTTTATTAATAAATGTATGTATATATACATGACATGTGATACAGAAAAAATTGCTTTAAAGGCAATTCTTTTTTCTGCATCTTTCAAATCATTTTTGGGAGGTAGTATTTTAGGAGTGTTTCATATCCAATTAAAATCCATCCATTTCAGAATGAAGTTGTGGAAACTGACAGAAAAATAAAGTTGAGACTAAAAATATAGGTAAAATTCAAGATTGTGATTCAATTGTTACACTAAAAATTTAATCAAGTTTTAAATCGCTCTTTTCTGAAACAGTCAATTTATTTAAATATTTCTTCGCCTAACCACAGGTGCCTGGCTCGTTTTATAAAATATAACATATAAGAGTAAATATAAAATCTCATTTATATGTACTCTTATATGTTATTATTTTATAGAACGAGTCAGGCATGCACCTGTGGTTAGATATATATAGGCTAAGCTACATCTAGTGATCATGAATTGTTGATTAACTTCCTTTTTCGTGCGTACAATCGTTGACTAGAACTACTTTGAGAAAAGGTAGTGCCCCAAAATTGGAGGCTTTCAAACAAGATTTGTTGCAATAAATCTCCTCCTCTACCGTTCACATGATAAGACTACTCCAATAATATTAGAGGTTTACACGACAGGAAACTTTTGACAGGCTGTCATGTAACGTCGCAATATCCACCAATGTAATCAGGTGGAATAAGACCTCATATACGTATAGGAGTAATGTTAAGACTAGAACGAATAATCATACCCTGCTTTCACTCTGACGAAGACCATCTGTCAGAAATCTTCCGTCCGTCGTTCAGAGCTACGTCATCGCAGCTAGTTAAGACCGGAAACGGGTACTATAGCATATCATATAGGCCTAGCCTATAGATAGATAGAAAACAAATTGGCGAGCGCCCACTAACTCTGCTTTCGGATCATGATCAGGACGTTGATAATTTGAAATTTTAAAAAAAATATGATATTGTCATCACTACATTGATTACCTGATGCATCCATCGCCATTTCTACATAATTATCGTGTGATTTATGTCCTGATCCTATACAAAATGCTAGCGATATGCCGAGCACATATCCTAAACACAGGAACGACATCTTTTGTTTACAATCTGCATCGAGCGGCGCTTGTACAGGATCGATCGGTGTAGTCAAAGCGCTTGAATCACAGGCGAAAACGAAAGCAAAACATCGGTGACGGTCTCGTGACCAATGTACTCGTTAACCGAAACAAGGACGACTACCTTCAATCACTCAAACTAAATCTCTTGAATAGGAGTGGAGAGCGATGTTGCGATTACTTTTTGCTTTATTTGCAGGCATTGCTCATGCAAGCAGCCAAGACGTCATAGAAATGAGCATGCTAGATAGCACAATAGGTACTGTAACGGGTCGGATGTAACAAAGGTTTTGTAGAGAAAGCTTGATGTTGCATAGGTATTTGTAGCCTTGCCTGTCAATACACGCATTGCCGATATCTGTTTTTGTAGTAACGTCACACTGTATGTACGTGTAATTTGGTGCGTTAAGTGGGTGACTAATATGACACTAGTGTGCCTGTAATACAGTAGGCTAGTCAAACATTGATTGACATATACAACCAACATTAGGCATACTGGTTATAGTGCTGTACATGAACATGTGGTACCGTCATCTAGCTATTGGTTAGCTCGAGTTTACTTTTCTCTGACCCTGTCACCATGTCTGGTGTAGTGGTGACAGGGCCAGAGAAAACTATAGGGGTAGCTATTGGTATGTACATATATGGCAGTGGCGGATTCAGAGGGCCCCCCCCCCTTTCAAAATTTGAAAAAAGGCATATAAATATATACATTTTGTTGTATTGCACAGGTATTTATGTTCATGGAGAACAGACCAATTATCTCCGACTAAGTCCTCTACATGTATAAAACTTAAAATCATCAGATACACCAAGATGATTAAATATTGGTTAAATATCATGCATAACCAAATGATGAGGAATTTTTAGCCTTAAAAAACCTCGCTTAAGCCAATATGCCAACCCCCCCCCCCCCCCCCCCCCCCCCATAAAATTAGTTTGTAAAGTAAATCTCTAATTTGGTGGTTTATGATGCACTAGAATGCACCACAGAGCTTTATATATAATTCAATTATTTCGAGGGAGCAAACCCGACCCCCACTGCAAGGCCCCCCCCCCCTGCTTTCCCAAAATCCTTTATCTGCCACTGTATATAACTAATTATGATTGTTATGATTATTATGATCAGTTATAATTGTAGTCTTATTGTGTCTTTTTCACATCTTTTTGTTTTTACTTCAATTCAATTTTAGTTCCCTCGGCTATAGGGATTAAACCAATATACAGGGTAAAACCTCGATCTGGCTTTGGTATACTGTAACAGAACTGGACTGGGGTAGCAGGGGTTGTCAATTTCCCTTATACTACTGCATACAATTACAGTGCAGGTCTGATTATCAAATTTTATGTTGTGAAAATCATTTTCTTTGTTATAAATGGTTAAATTACCTGTTATTGATAAATTTGATATGGATACTTGTAATACAAGCAGGAATTGACTGGACCTGGGAAAGACACAATAATAATCAAATTAAAAACTGGCAAAAGGGTGGCCAGTATGTTCCTGCATTCTTTGATATCAAAGCTAGTGCACATCAGACTTCAACAACAGGTACACAGACTAATGTACATCGAACAAATCTCAAGGTTGCTCCTCTGTGATCTTCAAAAGTTTCAACTTAGTGATTGGTCAGGTTCTTTTTCTAAACACCAATCAAATATCTTTGTGTGTCTTTCATGTTGTAATCCAGGGGTGCAGACATTCTGAGCGAAAGTGAACATAGCCCCCTGGGATATCATATGGATCATGATTACAGGGCTGGATTACTGTGATGCTTTTGAACTTGTTTACTAACTGTAAAAATTACTGTTGGAAAATAATGTTGGCCATAATATTAAAAAAAAAGAGTGTCATATAACAAAAAAGGCTTTCACTTCATTACGAAAATTAAAGAGTGTCTGCACCAGTGTTATTGTATTGTAAATAAATTGATGCAAAAAAAAACAACACTATTCTGTAGGTCCTACAAGAATGCATGTTTTAGCATTGCTCCTAAGCGAACCGCTGTGTAGACTCCTCTTGGGTTTTAATTAAGATTTTGTGTTTGACCATGCGACTGGTTTGAGGTCTGGATTACAAGTTTTATGTTCAACTGATTGAACTACAATGTATTAATAAGATAAGTTCTCTAAATCCCGCCAATTGGTATACCATATTAGCTAATGCTTAATTACCATGAGTACACTGTGATGATAACAACTTAATCCTATCCTACACAATTTTTAAATGGAACCCAAACCATAAAAGAGTGAAATTCCTGTACCAGAAATATTTCCTAACAGACAGATTGCATAATAATTTTTATACAAGGGTAAGAAAAGCAAAATTTCAATTTTGTGTTAAAATATACTGTTTCCTGAGAGATGTTTTTTCTCTGAATTATCTTTATTTTTTTTAATTTCCTTTTATCTTGGGTATCTGACATGTAATTCATATCATCAACAAGATTGTTTTCCATTGAATTTCAGGTGATGCAACACCATTGAATATTCCCAAGCGATTTTCTTTTGCTGCCTACTATGGTGATCACATGGTTCTTCAGAAAGCCCCACAGCGTGCTGTCATATGGGGCTACAATCCATTTACAAATGAGTTCATAGATGTATCTGTGGACCAACAGAAATACCATGCTTTAGTGGACTCAAATGGACTGTGGAGCGTTACCCTTGACCCTGTGGAGGGACCAGGACCTTACAACATAACAGCGCAGGGGTCACAAGGGGAGATTACTCTCAAAGATGTCTTATTTGGAGATGTTTGGCTCTGCTCTGGACAATCCAATATGCAATTTACAGTCAGTCAGGTATTGAATAATTATGTCATTCCAACTTTAAAAAAAAGAAAAGAGATAGAAGTATAAACCTTGGTTAAAGTTTGCTGTAAAGTAAAGCTAAAACAGAGGATAGTCCCATGAAAATGAAACTGTCATCCTGACTGGAAATTGATAAAACTGGGACAAATACATACAAGAATACTTCTGCAAGGAGAATAAGACCAGGTTTTTCAAAAGTCTAGATGTAAGTATCTCCTGCTTCTTTGACATCACCTGTCATGCAAATCTAATTTAAAAACATTCTCAAAATGGGAAAAACGGTGATGACAACAGAAGCAACAGGCAAAGCAACAAGCACCAAACACATCTGACTTTTTACGAGATCATAACTTTAACCATAAAACTGTCCAAGGGTCTTCATCAACGTGCATCTCATAAAACCCTTCATTGTTAGTTTTTCTATCCATATTTTGACATCTGTTGGCGAGTCCATTGTACATGTATATGCTATCCTTGATTTCAAGATTTACATGGACAATTTGTGAATGGTTTTGTAGAGCTTCAATGCTTCTGAAGAGATAAAGGACGCTGACAATTTTCCCAACATCCGAGTGTTTACTGTCAACCAGATTTCATCCAAAACGCCCCTGAAAGACCTTGATGCAGCGAATAGTATCAAACAGCCTTGGTCTGTTGCTTCTAGCAGTAAGTAAATACTATTAGGCTTATCATTACATGAGCCCAACCAGGCACATAACCCCATAGGCTTATCATTATGTTTGAATAAAAGGAGTAAGAAGTTTCAATTTAATGATTTATTTTATTTTTTGTTGTTGTTTGTTTTTGTTTTTTTTGTTGTTTTTTTTTTTTTGAGAAAATCTAAGCCCATTCACTGTTGGTGAAAAATTGCACTCAAACTTATAACTCGATATGATTTTTTTAATAGTATGAAGTCTGATACAGTACATGTATTTTATTTACTGGTACTCGCTAAACACTTCATGTACTTGGCAATATCTATGAAAACATACTGAACAATATTATAAGCTCACCTGGCCCGAAAGGATTTTGATGAAGTTTGGTCTGGAGCATTATTTGGCAAAGGAGATCAAATGTTGTTTGTATAAACAGAGTGCGTGACACTGTTGGGGCCAGAGGGGCGGGGCCAAAATGAAAGGGGTCCATTTGGCAATATTGATATTAACAACTTTTTTTTGCTGGAATTAAGCAATGTATGACATTCTCAAATTTATTCAAATGATGGGGCTGACCACCAAGGGTCTGAAGTGCAGTGCCAAAAGAGGTCCATTTGGCAATATTGATATTAAAGATGACTTTTTCTCTGAAACTAAGCAATATATGACATTCATATTTTAGTGGTAACATCCCTAGGTGGCTGGGATTCAGACTTTGTTTCTGGGTTATATCTTTGAAGCAGTTGAGATCCCCACTGCATAACCATCTATGGTATTGTTAGACATCAACAAATAAAGCTATTAACAAATTGAACATAAACATTATTTTGATGTTTGATCAAATCAACCAGGTGAGCGATACAGACCCTCTGGGCCTCTTGTATTATCATTATATTTTCAGTTGTCGTTTTGGGGTAACAAAATTTTAATATCAATTTTTTAAGCTTTATTAGAATTGAATTTGCTTGAAGTTTTGATTAAAGCCAGAATTCACCTTGCTTATAGTCCAGCTTATACCAAACATGCACATTGTATTACTGGTACAATTATATCAGACTTATAATAAGTTTGATTTTATTTTTTTAATAATCCTGTCATGTGCATTTTTATGCACATCTTTACAGGTTCCATTGGTGGAGTAGCTTGGGGCTACTTCTCGTCTGTGTGTTGGCTGTATGGTAAATACCTGTACCAGAAGCTGGGCTACCCCATTGGTCTGGTAAATACTTGCTGGGGAGGTACACCTGTGGAGGCCTGGTCTTCACCGGATGCTCTTGCAAAATGTGGACTCCACAGTGAAACAGTGGCATCAGAACAACTTAAGGAACCCTTTTACAATAGGTAAAGAGGAAGAATTTTAATAGAGGAATATCATACATTTCATCCTTCTACTGAAGGAAAATTGATTCATTTTTGATATCTAGATGTTTTTGTTAAACAAACAATTTTCAACTTTTCTCAAAGATATGTATTTTAAATAGAAATTGTTATCATTTAAAATGTATTAAAATTGAAATTTAGAAAAAAAGAAAGAAAAAAAAACAAAAAAAAAAACATGCCAATATTTTCTACATCTATACCAGTTACTGTCAAGTTACCTAAATGTTTCTTGACCTTTATTGATATATTTGTGGTAACTAACTTTTCAATTTCAGTGATGTATGTATTTTAAAAGTAATATCTATAAGTACAATATGATAATATATAGGATGTCTTCATATGGAAATTATGGTGGACCTCAAACTGCAGTTATTTTGTGGAATGCCATGATCAGTCCTCTTCTGAACATGACCATCTACGGAGCCATTTGGTATCAGGGTATGTAGTCCTACCATATTTTAATCATATCATTAAAACGACCATATATGGAGCAATCAATTATGTATCACTGCACTTATACTTACTAAAGTGAATTTCACACCATGGCTTCTTCTTTAATCATTAGTTAAAGTATTACAAATGTTACATCTCCAACAAGAGTGATTATAATTGATTGAACAGATTTAATAGACTTTTACAAACTGACTGATAAAAAGACTCAGACATGCTGTCTGCGTTGTGAAGGGAACCATGTCGTCCACTTAGTATAATACCTGACTCGGTTTGTTGTAACCCGTCAGAGATGAAAGTGAGCAAAGTCTGCAGCCCTTTATATAAACTTACATAGGGTGGTGTAGGGTGGCAGAGGGTCCCTCAATGTGGCCTAGGATGACACAGTGTTGCTCTAGGTGGTATTGTAATTATTGTATGACTCAACTCAGAGTGAATAGACCTCCAGGAAAAAAGAGACACAGTTTTAAGTTTATGTGTATTGTTTTATAAAAAAAATAAAAAAGAATAGTTGATGTTACTGGAAGATGGGATGGCTAATGAAAAGACATAAGTTGGTATGGTTCTGTCCGTTAGTAAACATGTATGTCTCTGCAGGTTCTATAAATACAATTAGATGTGATGATTGTTGCATGTGCCAAATGTTCCATCAACCAGTCAGCATATTACTGTATTATCTGGTTGACTGTAGAGTTCGAGTTGTATAGTCAATGTGTACCTTGTCTCCATTGAGGCAAAATGAGACGTTGATACAGTAATGATGACATAATAATGGGTTTGCCTCAGATAATGTCATGACATCATAGAGTGATGATCAGTATGTCCTGGAGATGATGTATGAGGTTTGTGTCAAAGACAGAGTGGTTGTGGAACGGAGGAGGGATTCGTTGGTTTATGATGAATCCCTTTTTTGTGTGCATTCTATTATAGGTGAGTCTAGTGGCCCAGTTCGCATATGTCTGTTGTCACCAATATTTTATGCATTAGGAGCAGATGATCAGGTTAACGAGGATTTGAATAAAGTAGCAACCTCAAAGTCGGCATATCTGAAGATTCACAACAGTATTTGCTGATGAAGCATCTACAATGTAGACTGTGCACCTGCTCTTAATGCCTAATATGTTGGGGCAATTAAACATGAACTTAGATTCCATTTCTTTGAACATCCACACCAATTGGACAACACAGAGACAGCCCAGTAGCACAGCATTTCAGCTTCCAATCACACTTCAAACTGGAAACATTTGGAATAGAAATACTAAAATTGTTCATATGACACTACTAGGGAGGTACATGTCTAAGGGTAAATTGTTGCATCCTCAGTCAGTCATATAATTAATAGACTATTTGTTTACATTTGTATTTCTATATCACAGGTGCCATTTTATGTATGCATTTTATGAGTGGCGTATAAACTGCTGGCAGCATAACATCTTTAATTTGTTTATAAGATTGTAATGAACATCTCTGACAATAATCATACCTTAAATTATTAGTATATTTTTGTATCACGGTTTCTTCAGATGACCTATTGTAATTTTAGGTGAAAACAATGCCCGCAATCCCTCCACTTACAACTGTACCTTCCCTTCAATGATTAGTGACTGGAGAACCAAGTTCCACACTTCACACGGACAGAACAACCCAACCTTTCCTTTTGGATTTGTTATGGTAGGTGTTGTAATGAACTGGATAGAAATCAACCAGCCTCTCTGTTTGATGTTATAATTGTACAAGTATATGACCCTTAACAGTGTGAGGATTAGCTAAAAACATGGTATATTAAGTTTAAATTTTAGTCTGTTATACTAAGGACCAAGGTCATTGTAAGTTAAAGATTTCAGAAAATCATTACTAATTATACTTACTGGGCAGTTTTTCCAAGAGAATCTCCTGCAATGTCATGCACATTATACAGCATCAGTGTACATTAGGATAGTTCCTTATTTCGTATTGCTGCATCCATTCAATGTGAAGGTCACTTACTTTTCATCAGAATATATTTCTCATTGCCATATTAAAAGATGACAATTTTATCTTCCTTTAGATTTCTGAATGTAGCACTTATGATAGTTGTTTTTAGCACTTTAGAAGATTTTGCATTGGACGCCAAGGATAGCCATGGCTGCTCTTTTAAGACAACGTTTGGCAGTATGCTAAGTGATAGCATGATTTCCAGTGGATAGTTATGAAACTTTATTATAAGAAATGAGTATAGGTAACAGTCAAAGTCACTGACCATTTCTGTCACAGCTATTAACTTTAGCTGTAATTTCCAATAGATATCTGTTAAATAAAGACATGAATTACACTTTACTCTGAATACATATTATGTTAAATAAAGACATGAATTACACTTTACTCTGAATACATATTATGGTTTTAAGGATGTCACTGTGAGCAATTGCCCTATATGCTTCATTTTCAAGCCTTTATAAGAAATCTCTTACAAGACTTAGATGTTTATAGAAATCTCCATAAAAGAATGCAAGTTTTCAAATTCCTTGCTATAGTCTTTAACTTTTGTTTGAAGGAAATCTTTGTCATTTTACTATTTTGCTGTACAATGGTTACAAGTATCTTTTTAACTGGCATGCATATGTTGACAAGTATCTGAAGATTTGTTTTTGAATGTTCCTAATTTGAAGCTTGGTGCCAATATTCCAAACATGAGTGATTTTGGTGGTTTCCCAGACATTCGTTGGCACCAAACAGCAGACTTTGGTTTTGTCCCAAACAAGAAAATGGAGAATGTGTTTATGGCCAATGCAATGGATCTTCCAGATTTTTTGTCACCATTTGGACCGTAAGTTCATTAGGTCACTTGCCCTCCTAAGTGAGCTTATGCCAAGGTGCGGCATCTGTCGTCTGTTCTGATATTTGAATAAAGTTGTAGGTTACATCATCAGTTTAGTATCTTTATAAATGGACTGGATCAACTATAAAGTCTGTAAGTTCAAGAAGCAGGTGAGCGATACAGGTCGATTAGGCCTCTCTTGTTTGAAATTATTGTCATATACAATTTCAGAGATTTGAACAGTCTGTTAATCTTTAAAAGTTTTTTTTTGGGTCTGCTAAGATATTTTATATTTTAATTGATCATTTTACTTTATGAAATCTTTATATGATTTTGTGAATATGCTTAATAAACAAAATAATTTGATAATTTTGAACAATTTTGTAATGGGTTAATGAAAAGTTGTACAAAAATTATCCAAGTTGATGCTAAACTTTAAATGAGTTGAAAAAGTGTTTCTATTTTTTCAAGCATCCATCCACGAGATAAACAAGATGTAGCAAGGCGTTTGGTGAATGCCAGTTTGGCTGTAGCTTACCACCACAAAGATGTACCTTATCAGGCCCCCCTGCCTTCTGGTTTCAAGGTAGACACTGCAGCTAGCACACTGGAAATCATCTACAATAATGGCACGGAGGCATTGCAACTCAAGAACAACGTTGGATTTGAAGTAAGTAGACAGGTTTGTTAGACCTAATTCTAACCTGGGGTTATATTGATTATATATCCATACTCCTCAAAGGAGATTAAAGAGATTAACCTATTAAAAACAGTTATAATAATTGGTTCAGAAGAACAATTTTCATGCTAACATTTTGCTTTCCTTGCAGGTCTGTTGTTCCTATGATGGTAAAGGGTTGTGTAATACTCATGCATGGTGGCTACAGGCAAATGTTGTCAGGAAAACATTGAGTAGTGTAATTCATAACAACGGCATCATGTGGTGCTCAGAATGTTGCTGGAATCCGCTACGCATGGAGGCTTTCCCCATGTACATTTATGGACTGTAGTCTGTACTCCTTACACAGCTCTCTACCTGCCTCTCCGTTCCAGTTCACTGATGCTGAATTTCACAAGGATGGAAGTTATACTGTAAACAATAGTATACCTCACCCTTTAGAGAGCTGAGAGGATTGAAGAATCCATTGATAAAGTTAGAGTGGGAATGAAGGGATCTGTTATTTTTTTACAAACAAGATAAGATCTGCCTTTATTTTTATATTTTTCTCGTTTATTCACAATGGAAGTTACACTAATTAGCAATGGTTGTAAACCCTTCACTGTGATCAGGGGTTGAAACATGCTCGATGTTCATTAATATTATTGTGATAAGTGTAATGTTCAATCATTTTTAAAACAAATAGATCTGTACACTTTTGTCCATCAATTAATATGCTGAAACATTTCCATTGTTAGATACATGTACATTATTGTATGCCTATTTGCATGGTTGCTCATTTTTGCTCTCTTCGTGTACACAGGCAAAATGTCTTAAGGTAATGTTGATCTTAAAAAATATTGACCTGAATTTGACCTGAATCGACATGAAGATATTTTACCTGTATTATACAATAGTTGATTGGAATTAACTCTTAAGTCTCTTGACTTAAATATTTTTGGTTTAAAACAAATTTCTTGTTTTATTTGTCTTAGAAGACTGAATTCCCTGTTTTGAACAATAAATGTCATCACTTCTGCTTTTTAGTAGAAAAAGACATATAATTGTTTACTTATTTGGGTCAGATTTGCAAGATATGCCTTAAACTTTGTTTTTCTAGATTGGCAAATAGAAAGACCAAAAGTAGCACCACATTTGAAAAGAAATCATTCCAGAATTTCATCAAATATTTTTCTGATGATAGAGGGTTCAGATTAAATCAGCCACCATCGTTGGATCAGAGATGATGATCACACAATGATAAAGGCATTCTCAGTTACATTCCTCTTAGCCTAAATTAGGTCATCCTTGAGACTAGTGAACTGTTAGTCTAAATTAGGTCATCCTTTAGACTAGTGGACTGCCTGGATGACTACAGTGTAAATTTGTGTATATTAGGTAGAATTTATATGATTTGTCATTCTGGGATAACAAAACTATTTTTTGTGATAGAAGTTGATATTCTTTAATTATTTATAAGTGCATGTACTAATTATACTAATTAACTCCCAAGTTAATGTTTTGGGCAAAATCTGAATTTGAATCCAAACAGTGTGTAAAGATGCATTTAGTCATTGTATTTACTTATTTATTAGAACAAAATGTACTTGATGTACTCTGTAGGACTGTGATGACTTCTCCCCAAAGTGTTACTATGGATGAAATAAGACCATTAATTATGAGAATCCTATATTACAGTGTACATGTCTCGTTTGCAAAGAGATTGATTATGCTAGGTTTTTAGCAAATTAAGCATAATATTGTATATATTGGTTTATTGTGTATTTGAAAGTCTTGTTTTGATCTGAATTTATTAACTTGTTAGCTTAAAGGCCATAAGGCAGTAATAGTGGACGTAAAACATGTTTGATACATCTATATTGTGTTGTTATTATTATATTTTGTGTGGTTTTAAAAAAACACTTATAGTTCATACAGTTTATGGTATGTAGTCTAAGAGTACATGGTATGTAGTCTAAGAGTACATATATGGTATGTAGTTTAAGAGTACATATGTATGGTATGTAGTCTAAGAGTACATATATGGTATGTAGTCTAAGAGTACATATGTATGGTATGTAGTCTAAGAGTACATATATGGTATGTAGTCTAAGTGTACATGCTATGTAGTCTAAGAGTACATATATGGTATGTAGTCTAAGAGTTCATATATGGTATGTAGTTTAAGAGTATATATGTATGGTATTTAGTTTAAAAGTATATGTATGGTATTTGGTCCAAGAGTACATATATGTATGGTATGTACAGTACATGTATATACATATATAGTATGTAGTCTAAGAGTACATGTACAATTTATATGGCATCAATTAATTATCACAATTTTCACATTCATAACGATATTGTTTGTTGTGTATCTACTAAACTTGTTCTATGGGGCCGCAGTGGTCGAGTGGTTAAGGTGTCCTGACACTTTATCACTAGCCCTCCACCTCTGGGTTGCGAGTTCAAAACCTACGTGGGGCAGTGGCCAGGTACTGACCGTAGGCCGGTGGTTTTTCTCCGGGTACTCCAGCTTTCCTCCACCTCCAGAACCTGGCACGTCCTTAAATGACCCTGGGTGTTAATAGGAAGTTAAACAAAAACAAACCCAAACCCAATCCATGTTCTATGTCTATATGTGATCATTTGTAATTTACTTGTGTCTTGATAAAGAGGCAGATTGCCTCGAAAATTTGACAATTTACTTGTCTCTACTGTCGTTATTACTACATGATCAATTATAATAGACTCTCTAAACTGAACACCTTTGGGACTACATAATAAAGCCAGTTTGTAGAGAGTTCCGGATTGTAGAGATTCTGCTTTTATAGCATTGTTGAATGCAAAAAAAATGAATAAAAGATATATTATAAAGAAGATGTCATTGTGAATTATTTGTGCATATATACAAACTTTGAATTGAATAACATATAATTCAACACTGGCAATATGACACTAAGTGTACATTACATTGGTTGAAAACAATCACTGATTGTTGTTTGTTTTAAGGCGACCTTCGACTGAGTCCGACCAATAAACCGATCAGACACTTTCTACAAGTGCAGATTCCCAACCTGAGGAAACGGCCTCAATTTCTAATTGGTCCTTAGTGTCAGCAGCTGTCGTGAGATCTAAGGTGATCTAAGGTATGCCGTCATCATCATCTCCGACTTCCTTATCACACTATGGGTATAAATGGACAAAAATGCATTCTTTATTGTACATAACAGCTAACATAACAACTGTTTAAGTGTTTATCCAGCCATGGCCACCTGTGGACAGTGATGGTACATTTACCTGTGTGACAATTACAACTGTATAAACACTCACCGGGAGCCCCTAAAGCCACCGCTAACCAGAGAAACATGAATTGGACCGACGCCGGTTCAAAGTAGATTTACTAGTATACACAAGGAATGGGGCCGGAATATATAGATAGATTACAGAATAGACATAGTCTGGATAATGCAGAGTTTATTTACTATTGATAAAGAAGGGAATTTTTGGGACCAAATTATTTGGCTGGTTTTGGCAAATATCCGGTTTGGGCAGAGTGCACTGTATATATATCTAGTCTTAAGAGTACATATATATGGTATGTAGATTTAAAAAAAAATACTTTACCCATCCTTATTAAAGCTTCTAAACAAATGCCAGATAACAAGCAAAATTAAAAAATGTACAAATGAGGAGGGTTAGGGAGAGGCCAATAGGGGTCAATTTGGCTAAATTGATATAAACAACTTCTCTGAAACTTAGAAATGAATATCGCTCATATTTAACTGGTAGCATCCCCTTTGGGTAGGGATTCAAAATGGAACAAATGACGGGGCTTACCCCTGGGGGCAGAGGGACAGGGTCAAATGGGGTCAATTTGGCTTAATTGATGTAAACAACTTCTTTTCTGGAACTAAACAATGGATACCGCTCATATTTGACTGGAAGCATGGTTATGGGGAGGGGATTCAAAATTGAACAAATGGTGAGACTGACGCCCGGGGGGCCTGAGGGACAGGGTCAAATGGGTTCAATTTGAGTAAATTGACATAAAAGACTTCACTAAAACTAAGCAATAGATATCGCTCATATTTGTGTGTTAGCATCCCTAAGGGGTTGGGTCAAAAGTCAGTTTCATCATGGATTAATGCACTTTTTGGCATAAAATTCTCTCATTTTTGGTTCACCGGTTAACGGTTACGAGTAATTACCTGTATAACCGAGAGCTAATGCTGTCACCCTGGCATCCGCCTTCGCGTCCCATCACAAAACTTTAAAGTTTTTGGGATAATTTTTTGGTATTCAGATTTTATTTTTTAGTCACCCAGACACATTGATATGTGTAACATGGATTAGATTATGAAACACGCATGGCAAGATGGACAGTAGAACAGTGTAGATTTTTTAGAATTAATTTTAGACCATATTTGTAGAATATGCATGTGTATCATATATCTATATAACAATACCTACCCTAATCTTGTAATTAAAGAGTTGATCTTGAATAAATACATACAGTATAGATATTACACATCTTGATTGAAATGTGAAATAGAATATACTAAAAGATCTAACTACATGTATAAGCTTGCATTTCTAAACAGTTATATTAATTACAGTCTTTATAGCTATATATAAATAACTTTACAAAAGCACCGTCAATTTTCTAATAAACAGTGAAATTTTCTTCAGTAATTGAATATTACATATTGATATTATAAACAGCTCAATTTACGCAAGCTTGGATTATTACAGTAATATTGTGGTATATATTTTGAGCGTATAATTTTGACTCCTTCATGCTTACATATAAACAAATAGTGGAAAGCTTGTAAGTCCAAAAGTATACACCTCATGCTCTTCTATTTTGGTTTATACATTCATTAGGGGTCTAGGAGTGATGGTATGGCAAAATCATGCAGAAAAAAAATGTGATTTTTTCGCATCTTAATATTTTGTGGACTTAACTTTTTTGGCACCAAAATCCACTTTAAAGTTTTGGGATCCTTTTTTGGAAAGCTTCTAGGTCCAAAAGTTTACACCTCACACCCTTCTAATTTAGTTTCTACATTCATTAGAGATTCAGGAGAGATGCTGTGGCAAAATCATGCACAAAAAGATTTCGATTTTTTTTTTTTGGCATTTTATCATTTAGTGGACTTACTTTTTAACACAAAAACCCACTTTAAAGATTTTGGGGGTTAGTTTTGAAAAGCTTGTAAGTCCACACCCTTCTTTTTTGGTTTATACATCCATTAAAGGTCTAGGAGCGATATTATGTAACAAACAATTTCAAAATGACATGCTTATACATACATAAAAAATGAATGCATAGTGTGATTGCTGCCGCCGGTGAGCTTTCGCAATCATTGATTGAACTTGTTAGAATTACAATAAAACCATTGTACATCGGTTTGTTTTGTTTAACGTCATATTAACAGCCAGGGTCATTTAAGGATATGCCAGGTTTTGGAGGTGGAGGAAAGCCGGAGTACCCGGAAAAAAAACACCGGCCTAGTAATGTTGTATTGATTAATAAAGTCACTATACTATCGCCTTGCAGGATTGCTTAACAGCAATAGTGTTTTGTAGAGGCTTTACAATAATTCCTCACACAAGATTAAAACTAGATAAATTAATTGAACAAACTATAACTTGATATCGTTTCGTACTTTGTACACGTTCTAAAATGAAATATGTTCCTGCTGGTTCATTTCTGAAATTTTTATGGAAACATCTTTTAGAAGAATGGAATAGTGTAGAATCTATGTAATTTCCAACGGTTCTTTCTTTCAATTGACTATTTATATTTGTACCTTGCGAATTACCCCCGTAAGCTTCTGTGAAAATTTAAATTATGAAAAGAATCAGGAAAACCGTTTGAAAAATGTGATTATCACCAATTTTTTTTTTCTGAAATACAAGATCGACATTGCTCCTTGAATAAATGTTAAGTTGGCTTGCCATAATAACTTGCTATTGTCCCCTTAATCAGTCGATGTAGTTATTTTTAGAACTGCTTAAGTCCTATAAAGCGTTAAGAATGATCAAGACATGTACATCCAAATTCTACACGCTAATTATATAACTTTAAGCTAGTTTGCTACTTCTGAGTCCCGTTGAGTGCGCTTTTGCTGAGGTTCAATATTCTGAAAAATTGTCACTTTCATTTTCAAGTGGAAAATCCGGAGTACAAGTTTTTGATTGGTGAACGTTGATCAGTTTACCAAGTGGACGGGGTACGGACAGAACTATATAGTCAACAATTCAAACCATTTCATGCGTACCACAGGACGATTACCAAGACGTATCCACGGAAACAGTGAGTATAGGATCCTAGAATCTATAACTTTCTCTTTTATAATGATATTGACAAAAACCACATCAGATCTGATGTGGTAAACTCAAATAATCTAGTTTTCAATTCTACTTTCGTTTTTTACCATTATATTACGATTACTGGGAAACAGTACGCATTTTCATACATAACAATTAACCTATTTTACAACCTTTATCTTTAGCTTTAATCAAGGTTTAATTTAATTACCTTACTTGAGACATAAGTATTGCAATAAAAAATATATATGACGGTGAAGAATATTAATTCAGATATATTCATTTGTTGACATAGATGTTGAATCTGTATGTATCGTCTCAGAAGACTAGTAGTTAAGATCACATGTCCTAGCCTCGTCTGTCAATACATCCAATATATACATGTAAATGTATTGACAGACGAGGCTAGGACCAGTGTTAAGATCATCTCTACCTTATCACATATCTGATTAATCCAATCTCAAATAGTAGTAGGTGTACAAGTCATATGTGTCTAAAGTAAATATCGAATGCAAGTCTTATATCTCGTCATAGGAGAGAAGTTTTGTAAGTCATATCTGTCTAAGTAACATCTCAAAATGTATGTGTACATGTCAAGTATGTCTGAAACATAGAGATTAAATCGAAAGGGAAGATAAAATTAGACTTAGTAAATATCAAATTATCGAAGAGGACTAACACTAATCTTATTAATCGTCAGAGTTAGTGTAGAAGTTAGTAAATACAGGCCGAATATGCCATGTCTGGTTAAACATTACACTGTACGGGACAATAATTGAATGTACTGCTTAGTATAATGTTGATAGAACATGGTATATTTTGGGAGGAAAGAGTGCTGTAGATGTCAAATGGGGAATGTACAATGAAACTGAAGAACACAATTATATATCATGGATATTTCAGTGAGTATGGAGAAACAAAACAAAATCTGTTTTATTACTGTTTGGGATCTGACACTCATACACTGCAGTCAATACATTCCTTTAACTAACATTTATCTTTTGGGTTCCAAAGACGATTCAGAACCATTTGAAAATCACTCAGAAGTACTTCAAAGTATTTAGTCACCTCTAATATTCCTATTAGGCTATGTCCCTCCGGCCCACGGGGAGAAACATCCATAGGTTTATATATATATAATTAGTTCCCTTTTACCCAAATATGTTTCAGATCAAATGGACTGAATCCTTCAATTCCTGCAGATGAAGAAGAAATTTAAAGAATTATAATTATGTAAACCCCATACAGAGACCCCAACCCACCGGTCCGTAGAGGCCATACCTACTGTTTATACCAAATTAGTTCTCTTTCTCCCAAGGAAACTAGTACTTCAGACCAAATTTGAACTAAATCCTTTTATTCCAACAGAAAACAAATTCCAACCAATTTGCAGTACCCCCTCCTAAGGCCCTTCGGGGCCGGACCCACCGTTTATACAAATTTGCTCCCCTTCATCCAACAAATCCATTGACTTTCACATACGAAGAAGGATGTTTTAAATGTTTTATTCCCGCTATTGGATCCCACCCATCAGGCCCCTAGTTGGCCACACCCAACGTTTATACAAAATTGGTTCCCTTCACCCAAACATACTTCAGACCAAATTTGGACCTAATCCAATCATTTTTACAGAACAAGATTTTATAGATTGTAATTGCTGTATTTCCTCTTTTCGACCCTGCCCCTCAGGTTCCTTGGGGTCAAACCCGCCATTTATACAAACTAGTTATTTTTTCTAACGATGGACGCTTGGGCCTTAACAAGCTCGTCGGTCCTTCTGAAAAGGTTACATAAAATGTCTGATACTTGAATGCCTTGACTAAAAGACAATTAATAAACCTTCGGACTTCGATATTGAAGACGCCACATCTTTTTAATATACCGTCGCCTTATAAAACGAGGAAACAAAGGCAAAATATAGACAGAATATACATTAACATGGAGACCAAACCATGTTATGCCATGGTTTCAAAATGAGAAGCTATATGGTGATATAAGCTCTAGAATATAGAAACCTATTAAACATTTCCCCGTTTTTATGCCTTTTCAAACCAGAATGTATTTTCCGGTCAACGTGTGATATATGTTACACTTCCATCATAAAGGGACTGTTGGTTGTAGAATGGATAGCAAAAAAGCAGAAAGAAGAACTAGACTAGAGTCCATTGGAGATGAACTTTCGCTGGACAACATTTGTATTTTGAAATTCCTCTCTCATGGGGTTGTTCCGGCCAGAAAACTACAGGAATGTACGAAAGGTTCAACATTGCTATTGGAAATTGGTGCAGAAGGAAATGACGTACATTTAGTAGAAGGTTTGGCAAGGGCAGGTAGGAAAGATCTAGCCTCCAGATATAGTGAAGGTTGTCAAAATGAGGGCGAGGCTCTTTATTCACAAATGATGAAGAATTTTGATGACCTGGAGAAGACATGTCTAAATGAATTTAGGTGAGTCTTTTTATATCACGTCATATTGGAAGTGTAGCAAATATAGAATTACTTTGATATACAATTCACCTGTATTCGTTAACACAGAATTGCATCGTTTCAATAAGCATAAAACAATATTGTAGTCTTGTTAAATTGTCGAATTCGTTAACCTTGTTTATTTATTCATTCATTTATTTATTGACACATTCTATAGAGTTTAAGATTGGCGTTCACTTGTCTCAGCTTTTTGCATATAGTCATCTGAACGTAGAGGGCTTCTGAAGAGTTTTACTTTGAATACATGTCTAATAACCCTGATGCAAACATGGTTTCAGGGTCTTATTAGTGTACATAGCAAATGAACTAACAGACAGTGAGGACCTGCAAAAACTAAAAGATGTTACAACGGGTGTTCCGAAGAGAGCTTTAGCCAAAGCAGCCACGGTGCTGGATTTCTTCAATTTACTTATGGAGGAGAAGAATCTGCTGCCTCAGACATTGGACACTGCACTTTTAAATCCAATGGACCGTCTTCGAGTAACTACATGGAAAAAGCATTCGGAACAAATTTCAGGTAAGAGCTTTATCAATGAAATGTCAAAATATTGCCCCACTTAAAATAGAATGATGAACAATAATGTTACATGGTCAAATGACCGATATGGCCCATAGGTTTTATCTATTTCTTTGTCATCAAATTTTTAGGCCCATTTATCATTCAGATACTAATCATCGAGTTACGTTTTTTTTTAGCATGGTAGGCTCTTAGATCTTTCGGTACACCGTTTTCCCAAATATGCCGTAATACTGTATTCTTAGGAATCCACATAACAAACATATAAAATAGCATTCCATATTTGTAATATAAGTAATATCCAATAGTACGCTTTGCAACATGCACAACAAATCCTGTTTTTAACCTAAGGGCCAATGGGCTTATGCCATGGTGTAGCGTCCGGCGTCCGTCAGTCCGGCGTCCGTCGTCGTTAACTTTTCAATTTAAAAGACTTCTCATTAACCAAGAATGTGAGAGTCGTAATATTTGACTGATAGGTTCTTTGGATGAAGTCTATCAAAGTTTACAAAAATAAACTCATATTCAAGGTCACAGGGTTCAATTTTGTGAAAAAAAGCTCTCTCTAATTGACAAGTTTTCACTAACCAGAAGATATAGTAGTTGGCCGATAGGTTTCTGGGAAAAGCCCTGACAAGTCTGCGAAATAAAAACGGTCACGGGGGTCAAATTTCTTAAAACATTTAAACGACTTCTTCTGGTTTACCAAAAGGCCAAGAATCACGATATTTGGTTGTTGTTCCTATGATGGACCCCCACAGATTTTGCAAAATGAAATGACGAAACACTTGGTCACGGCCACAGGTTAAAACTATGATCAAAACTATGAAGGACGTCTGACTACCTGATAGGCCTAAAATGAATTTCTGGTTGCTCATGTCCAGGTTTTAAAGAGAGGATAGCCTTGCGTGAATCAGGAGAAAGGGAAGGTTCAAGGGTCAAACCGACGGCAGGTAAACCAGTTTATGTTTCAACAGAGAATATTTTCCATTCTATACATCGTTCAAATGTAATAATACAGCACACTTACAATGTTGTTGATAGGTCATAGACAATTGTACATGTATATGGTGCTATTATATGTGTCGTGATAATGCTCTCTGTCTACCATTGCTCTATAAAGGAGTATTGCAAATTTATATAATAAATATATTTAGCATTCCTTTTGATGAGACAGTATTGAGTCGTTCATTAATTGGATGAGTGCTAAAATCTATTATTTCTCTTACATTACTTTTTTTACAATTACAGTTTTAAATGTGCCTCGATTTACACTATATTCAGTAATTTGTAAAATTATCTAAATCCCCACGTTTCCCATGTACATCTTCTTGAGCTAGAGTCTGGCAGATAAAACATTGTACTGAAACTAGTAGTGAGGAAGCTGATGTACAAATAGAAATAGAAATATTGGGACATGATCCGGCGATTGAGGAAAAAGAGAGTAATGCAAAGTGTCTTTAGACAACTGAACGTCAAACGTTAGTTTTATTTGTATTCATGGCAAGTCTCTGACAAATGGAGCATGAACGACATATAAAGTAGTACTCTGAGCTACATCAAGGGAGACAATCAAAGTTAACAAGATAGACCTTTCTGGATACATGTAAATACAGAATCAAAAGGAATAGCTGAATTTAAGCAGCGTGATATAAGCGTGATGCCATTTCAGTTTCCCAAATGCTCATTGTCCATTTCTAGACAGTATATTTTCTACTGTACTACCTACGGTGTTTCCATTATCACGATTTTGGTGGCAGATGTCGACCACTGATTGGAAAATTAACAACCTGAGTAAACGTTTATTGTCGACGTATATTTTGAAATATCTGACATGATCTATACTTGTTGAATGACTAGTGGTTTCGTTCTTGCCACAGTGGCTTGACACGTTTCTCTGACATAGAATGAAAACAATAACCACAGGGCCCGACCCTAATATTCCTATACTCTATATATTATCACATTGTCAGCATCTTCCCATAAGGATTATGTGTAACTAAGTGATGGGTCATCTAATAAACAGTGCATATTAACTGATCATAACGTTATTATTGCGTCACACCCAATAATACTCATTACATTCCACATGTACATGAACTGTTAGTTAAAAAATAATTACCAGCAGAGGAAAGAAAACGTTTCGTCGACCATATTATTTAATACTGATTTTAACCGCTTACAATAAAATGCAGACAAATTATAAGTATGCTTCATCATAGCTGAATCGTTTTAATCCATAGTATACATGTCGATACTTTATAATTCAGAAACTATTCCGAAAGTGGCAGAATCAAAACAGACCAGCGGGGACCGCAAGGAATGCTTAGAAGAGGCACAAGGTATATGTTACTGCTAGTACTTATGTAACTTACCGAAACGTCATATACTATAATCGTTATGAAGCAAGGATGAATGCGTGACAAATTTATTCTCAAAATCACTTCTTACATTTCAATGTCAAGTTTGATATTAATTTGATATGAATGCATATATTGTTATACTAATTCTCCTTCATTCTTCCTAAGAAGTAACTAAAATCCATCAAGACCAAAATAATACAAAACAAACTGGTTTCTATGAGAGCTTTTTACCATTTCATAACACATATATCCTATCTTATAGTAACATATCAATTTCCCTGTGGCCTATAATCCCGATTTGGGAAGGATCCTATATTACTGTCAAACGACATGATATTCGTGATTGTGAAGCAACTAATTCGTGATAACGATAGTGCCAATTTTTTAATGATAACACACATAATATATATATAATTAATTGATTTATTAATGAGCATTAATAAGCTGATACTTTTGCCTTAGTTGTAGTTTCATTTATGTATGACGGTTTATATTTTCCTAACGTTACTCATAGGCATACAATTTTTGGCCATAATATCGCTGATAAACAGCTGAAGTATATTATTAAATCTTGTATACGAATAAGCTTATTTATATATTATTTATACAATGTGCATGTATTATGACGGCCATTGCTGGATTATTGATATCTAACTGCAATTACCACTGCGCAATTCTTAAGAGTACACATGTATACAACCTCATCATTATAATGCCACTGTTTAGAAACTGAGCCGAAATTGGCCGAGAACGAGCAGACTGGAGAGCGGACTGAAGGTACACTTTATATACCTATATATAAGTACCTAAAGTATGGATAATGATATTTAATATAATGAACAAGTATATACCTATAACCTTCAGAAGTATTCAAAAACAGAGGATAGACGACATCGCAGTGCTTATTTCGATATGCATAATGTAAATACAGTGTATTGCAATGAACCATATTATTTAATGCAGATTTTAACAGCTTAGAATACACTTTGTACCATTCTCATATAAACGGTGGCAGTATAGAAGAGTCAAAGATACACATTATCTAAACTTAACTGTGCGATAAATATTGTGATACATACATGTATACTCTCCAGAAACTGCTACGAAAGTAAATGCAGTGGAAGCAAAACAGACCGATGAGCTTGCGGAAAGATCCGAAAAAGCACAAGGTACATGTACCTGCACGTTTTTATATAAATCATGAACATTCCATATGCTATATTCAAAGTGAAGTGAGGACAAATGCGTGAAAAACTGATTTTCAAAGTAACTTGTTTCATTTGTTTCAGTACATTTAACAGAATCTGATATCTGCGATGATACGTGTACGGAATGAAAAAAATTGTTTACCTCTGTTGGATAACGTCACATTTAAATGACCCAAAGATATGTAATGTCAGTTTTGAAATTAAGTATCTGTAGTCATTGATAGTTATATATTTTATTGCAAAACGTTATCTAATTTCAATTTGGATACACACATGGCTATGTACACGAGACTTGTATTTGTGATCACATAACATAGATTTTGAACTGTTAGTAATGTGTACCAATATCCCTAGCATGTGGTAGGGAAAATATCATGCATTCCGAATTAATTAACATCATGACACTGCTTCCTCTTCAGAAACTGTATCCAAAGTGACGGAGACCGAACACACCAGAGAGAAGACTCGAGGTACTTTTTACAGCAAGTTATACTTCATGTTCAAGATAACGTCATCAAAAAATATGCCAGGACAAATGTATGATAAATGTATGAGATTGCTGTGTGGTAAACTCGCTGGTGGATTTCCTGGTTTGTCATCATCGTGAATGCTATGTTTAAATTCCTACGAATTCTGGTAGTGATACTCTTTCAGACAATATGCATAAATTATATATTTCCAACTAGTGTTCCACTTTTTTGGTTCCTAGCATCAGAAACAAGGCCCTTAAGTAAGAAACAATTGTATGATGTAGTTGATTTCAGTATTTGACACACACCATTTGTATCCATTGTTAAATTCATATGTAAGTGATACTTACTCGTTGCATTGTGGATGCAACATTGTTGAATCTTAACTCAGATGACTTGAACTTATTTAAAGTTGCGGCAGGGTGTATGCTACTTAATCATTTTAGTATACTTTTCCTCTTTATAACAAAAAACAAACAATGAATTTGGATTTAAATGACCACAGCCTCATTTAATATGAAACTTATACAACCTCAGAATATGACGAGCAGGCTTATTAATTTATGACTTCAGTATGACAATGGCCGCAGCCAAAACATAGTATTACAAGTGCATGCAAAGGCAAGGACCCATGCTAAATGTCTACCCGCAAGTACCCAGACATAAAGCCCCTTGCCCTCTGACCTAGCAGATTTTGCCTGCACTTGTAAAAAAACGGAAACCACCTCTTGCAAGAGGAACCAACATCTCCAGCATGGAGAAAATCATAATCCTGCCTTTAGCTCCCAGGATATCACGTGACAAGCATTACATGCTACATGAAATTGATATCACCACATAGTAATTCTATAGAAGAAATTGATATCATCTACAGCAAATTATTGGTGATTGTAAGAAAACACATGTCAAAATATACATTTTGGTTTATTACATTACTATTTTTGTGCAAGTATTAAGATTTTTAATTATGTTTGAAATTTAATATTGCTCTGCTATATAGATGACCTTTACTGTTAAATCGGTAACTAGTAATACTGTTATACTTCCCATATTATCATTTGCTTATTTTATTTCCACCACGATAAAACAAGTAGTTGTTTTCTTTATTTTATTTATTCCACATATTCGAATTTACCATTCGCCATTGTCTCGCCTGGGACGAAGTCACAAAACGAGTTTATGGCGACGGTCTTTTTTTTTGCATTTATATCAGTTTCTTAAAAACAAGTATAGGCCCAACTTTAACTCATATATCCTCCAGAACTTATGGTCCAGTGACTCAGAAAATTAAGGATGCTGAATTCTGGACTCTGAAATTTGGTGCATATGTGTTACGTATCGGTGTAGTTTTACCGATTACATGAATTTTATTTTTTTTCGTATATTTTTTGGGGTGTTAAAAAGATTAGATTTTGAGAAATTGATAAAAAAAATCTTTATTGCTTCCCCAATTGGCTTACAAATTAGTTTAAAGTCAAAGTGGAATTCATTCTATCATATATCATATGTATTTTCCTCTCACTTTTCAGAAAGATTGATTTTTGGGAGGAAAATGACATCTTTAGGTGAATTATGAAACTAAGTGAATTTGCGATATTTGATATTTGTTTTGTAATGCATCAATAGTGAGAGGGTGCTATCCACACTATTATGTGGGAAATATTTGGTTGTTTTTGGAAAACATACTGAAATGTTAGTGAATTTTCGAGTTTGTTCATAACTTACTACATTAACATAGCGGTACAGGCGAGACATATAATCACGTGTAATGCTAAAAAAAAAACTTGTATATGGTTTCAAGCATAATTAAGGTTTTTAAGTAGATTAACCAGCGTTTTTGCTTTGCTACATTATCGATACAGTGCTTTATCAGATGATTAGTAGCTACGATCAAAATATTCCTATCTAAAGGAACATATTTATTATATATAATTATTAGAAATGAAAAAAAAATTAGTAAAAAAAATAGTAATCGTACTGGGTATGTTGTATCCTTCGTATAATTCAATATAAATCAAATGAGCTTTCCGTTATTATACCCCCACCCCCGTTAACGAAGGAAGGGGGAGGGGGATAAACTGAAATCAGCCTGTCTGTCTGTCTGCTTCTCTGTAACTAACATGAATATTAGGACCATATGTAGATATGCATGCATTTTGCTTCTTTTTTTTTTTTTTTTTTTATTTCATAGTGACCAAGTCATTAAGTAATAATTTCTATGTATAATTTGGTCCAAGCGGCTTCACCTTAACTTTTTGAACCAACTTCAATGACATCTATACTACACATGAATATCAGGGACCATATGAAGATGTGCCTGCACGGTTTTTTTTATCACACAAATGTTGATTGCCATGGTAATAGGTCACTAAACACAGGTTTTTGTGATGGTTAGCCATTAGATTGCAGTTCTAGTTTTACACTGTATCTATACAATATACCGTATATTCAAAAACTAATTGATTAATAATAGTCTCAATGTATTTTTAAAGCAGGCCACGTTTATAGCTCTCTAGTACTTCGCACTTTATCAAAAGCTTCATGAATTGAATATAATATAATATGTTCATTTTTTAAAGTATGACTCAACTTTATTGGTTTAATTTCAGAAAATTCATAAACAGTTTACACATTGTACGTTGTTTTCTGATACCTTTTAAATTGATGGTGTTGACATATGAAAACTTTGGAATACTGTTCTATAACATACCTTCCATTCAAGTGGTTTCATTACTAACTACCAGTTATATAAGTAAAATGTCGTAGTCCTGTTTTCTTGTTTCTAATACAATTGAAACAGAATTGTAGACAGCATATATACTTGGTATCTATCTTACTAGGTTACGTGCATGTTACTATTATTGTCACCTAAATGGATCATCGAATTTATAGTTATGATGCTATAACCATTGTTTGAAACGTGTGATAGTGATCGAACGATTAACAAAGTGTGTTAACGTGCTTGTATCATACAGGAGAGTCAATTTGAACATTCAACTTGAAGCTTTACGCGGCTTATGTTTCAAATGTTTTGAATAACAATAATACAGTTTATAGCTCTCGTCATAATGTTTCTGAAAGAACCGATCTGATAAAACATAAAGCTCAAACATTTATGTGAACTAATAATTTGTTTCTATATTACTTTCTAACCTTTAAGAATGGGAACATTGTTTTATTGAACCATATTTACATTTCAGAAAATATACAGGAAGCGGGTGGGCAGGGCGTAGAAAGAACAGAACATCCTGAGATTAGTGGTGAGAACGAGGAAAGACCAGACGTTTCACAAGGTAAAGCTGTATGCAATTATTACATAGTACTCTTCCTAATATAAATCCACTTATAATGACATAGCTTTAGTGAGAATCCTGTAATTTATGATTATTATTGTACAAAACCAATTAAGCATTCAAACTACACTCAGGATTGTATTTGAAAATCAATAAACTATAATATATCCATGACGATGTACTGATTTCAACAATGTTGATCAAGTTTAGCACCCATATACATATATAAAACATATGTCGTTATTTGAATTGGTATACATGCATTATGTTAAATCAATGTGTCGATGGCATGGCATCTTCTGTGTGGATGCTTTGTAAAAGTGTACCGAAGAATGCTTGTTTTAACATTTTTAGAAAAGAAAAATGAGACCAGCAAACTCATTGTAATTCAGTTTATTTCCTGTAATATAAACCACCTTGAAGATACGCATCACTGTCGATCAGAGCGAGAGAACGTCTGCAATGGATACCGATTATCAGATTAGAGTAGAAAAAACTAATATTAATACATATGCCATCCGTTCATTTCCCTTAAAATGCAGATCCTGTTTTATTTCATTACATTCTCAATTATTAAAATGTGATGTCATTTTTTTCCAGAAAATGTAACAGAGACTGAACATTCCAACACTGGTGGTCAGAAACAAGAAAATCAAGATCAAGATCCAGGTAGCGTACATTTAGATTAATATAAAAACACTTCATTCTGAATGGTAATATGTTATCGTAATATAAATAACACTTGACAAATATAAATGTACAAATATTTATATATTGTACCAAGTCGGGAGCAGACAGGTCAAGTTGTCCAACATGAAATTGAAAATTATCGTCATGATAGAATATGGAGGAGGATGCCAGGAGACAAATATAGTGAATTCATTATATGATATTATCTAAAAAAAAATTGACAAAACAGACAGCAGATCCAACGTCGAAGAAGAAGTATACCTCGACCAGGTAAAGACACCAATAGTCCTTCGTGAGCGCCTTGTACATCTTTTTGAGATAGTTTTTATCTTAAAAACCTTGCATTACCTATTGGTGTCTGTTCGTTTTTCGCGGCTCCGCTGAAGGAAAAAACATATATTCATGTGTAACACATTATCCATACACTTTTTTGTGGTAATAATTGTGTTTCACAGAAAAAAGGCAGGATGGAGCTACGTCTGAGCAGCCTCATATTGAAGACGGGAGGAGAAACACTTTGAATCCAGATACAGGTTTGAAGAAATTACCAGGTTTCGTAATGACATTATCGTGTGATTGTGTAAAAATACCCCTTTATCAAATCGTCAATAAGTTTACTAAGAGAGAGTAACGGATATGGTTCATTAGTGATTTATGTATTTGCCATAAGAAACATGACCAATATAATATTACACAATACTAGAGTTACTCTGATGTTTGATATTGTATAATACTGGAGTTTATCTGAGTTATGATATTACATTAAACTAGAGTTACTCCGAGATATAACATATACATTATATTAGAGTTACTCTTAGTTCTGATGTTGCAGACTCTGGCGCAAAACCTAAACGTCATCCGGTAAACAGACGAATGAAAAATATTAGACTTAAAGAATACAGAATGACCTGTAAACCAAGAGGTAATAATCAGAATGTTGATAATATAATGACTGGGAGTCATATTTTTCCTAGATATTGTTTTTGAAATTTAATTTATACCATAATTCTGCATTTATATCATATATGTAACTTTTTATATTCCGAAGGATACATTTCAACTCTATATATTGTAGTAAGGGAAACGACAAAATTATAATTTCGTATTCCTCTTTATAAACACTACATGGACTACCTCATTTACATGTAGTCATTATCAAATACGCTACAAAAAGTAATAAACCTGAGGATTTTATTTTGGCGTTTTGCTATTACCACAAATAAAATTTGACGAATTAGTTTAAGACTTAACCTTAATGATATGAGAAATTGTTATTTTTCCAGGAAAGGCAGTTATATTTAACATTGAGAAATTCAGTAGTCTATACAGCCATCCTACAGATCAGAAGCCAAGGGACCGAATAGGCTCTTCAGTGGATGCGGGTACACTGATACTATGTCATTTTCAATTGATAGAAGAAACTCTTTTAGTTCATAATGTCCTTTAAAGACCGATGATCTATCATATGTCCCTTAAAGACCGATTGACGATTACAGGTCTTTTAAAGACCGACGGGCTCTCATATGTCCCCTAAAGGCAGGTGATCATATGTCCCTTAAAGACCGATGAGCTATCATATATCTCTTAAAGGCCGGTGGACTATCATATGTACCTGGAAGACCGATGATCTATCATATGTCCCCTAAAGGCAGGTGAACTATCATATGTCCCTAAAGGCCGGTGAGCTATCATATGTCCCTTAAAGACTGGTGGGCTATCATATGTCCCTTAAAGGCAGGTGAGCTATCATTTGTCCCTAGAAGACAGGTGAGCTATCATATGTCTCCGAAAGGCAGATGAGTTATAGATGTGGATTTCCTGCCTTCATATCACACAAGGGAATATTGGAAAGACTTGTTTGATTATCGAATCAACTGGGATCTGTAAACACCATATGTAGTGAAAGCAGGAAGGTTGTAATATATAAACGGGAAATAAACAATAAGGACATTGGGAAATTAAATTTTGACCGTTTTAATGATCATCTTATAGATTCACCATTGTGCAGATGTAATCAAGGGGACGAAACTTCATACCATTACTCTTTTGAATGCTGTTTATATGAACAGCAAAGGCAAGAGTTGAAGCAAAATATCAATAACTAGCATCATCTAACCACTATAGTATTAACACATGGAAATTACTTGCGGTCTGATGAAATTAATATCAACATTCTGAACGCCATTCAAAAATACATAACAGATAGTAAGCGATTTGATCAAACTCAAAATTGACCATGTTTATTCAAATGTTATTTTCTAGACCCAGACTCACTCAATTAGTATTTGATTATTATTTTACCTGTATTTACATATATTCTATATGGTTCATATTCTTGATATAAGAATGTGCGTGGTGAACCTGCGACCTGCTTCAAAAGTGAGCTGATCCCTGAAGATCTCTGATTGATTTATTTAATTTAAAACTAGTATATTCATCTACAATCTTTTTATTCCAAAGTATAATTACACAGAGTTTGTTTTATCTGACATATGAAAGCTTTGCTTGGATGCAGGAACATTCAGTCTGAATCTAGCACACTTAGATGGATGGCTACAGGAGGAGGAGTAAGGACATTTTATGCCTGAAAATCTAGTGCTGCTGGATTTAAGACTGAGTGCCAATCCTGTATCTAAGCAATAGCTATTAACTGAGAACAAAAACTTTTTATAACTCTGGAACATTATCATAATTTGACAAAGGATATACTAGAACCTTATTACCTCCCTTTTCCACTATCTGTTGGTTCTTATTATAATTACCTCCCTTTGACCATAAAAATCAATATATTCATAAAAGATGTTTCATCTCCATAGATATTCCATCTCCATTGACTTAATTTATATATATATACTTCTTCACTTTCAATTGTTTAAGTATAGTTCTACTATTGTTCTGTTTGTATAGGGGAAGACTTATATAGGCCTAGCCTGCTGTCTAACCCATTTGTATAAATGTTATAAATAAAATATGTTGAAATAAAGGAAATTGGAACAACCATACTTGCCATACACTTTAGTTATAAGTTGTAAGTTGTCCCTGCTGGTTATGTTTGTACGAATTATGGCGGCCGAAGAAACATTGACAAAGCACATGAATGTAACAAAAGCTAGGTGAATACTTTTACAGGAATACCTCTACTCCCTTTATTCTTTTCAGATGGCATTCAGAGGATCTTTAAACAGTTGCATTTCGACGTGGAGCGTTTCGATGACTGTTTGCTCCATATGTTAAAAGACAGACTCTGGAAACTTGCATATGAGACCGATCACGATCATTTCGATTGTATTGCGATATTCATTCTTACACATGGTAGTAATGGGCAACTTTTAGATGCAAATTGCAAATCATTTGATTTCGAGCCACTTCGCAAGTACTTTTATGCCAGCAATTGTAAGACACTTGCTGGGAAACCGAAGATGTTCTTCATCCAAGCGTGTCAAGGATCTGTAACCCAAGGAAGTATGTTTAATTGTAACATAGGGCTAACATTATCCACTGTCTTGTTGATTGGGAACAAGCCTCTTTATGTAAAGAACAACAGTTCAATGGAAGTGTTTAAAACTGTATTATCTATTTGGGATTTCTTTTTCATTTATTTTATTAATAAGTGATACATAAATTAAAACTAATACGTTTGCAGCTCATTGGGCAAACGAAGAACAAAATATTGCAAGTAAGTATTGAAATACGACCTCCAAAACTTCATTTATGTTTGTTCAATTGTTGTAGGATACAATCACTTAGAAAAAGACACTATCGTGGTTGAACCGACAACGCTGTCGTCTACGCCATCGTCAACACCATCGTCATCACCACCGTCAACACCGTCGTCATCACCACCGTCAACACCAATCAGTTTTGCTGAATCACAGGGGAATCAGTCACCGGATGAAGCAGATTTTCTTCTTTGCCATTCTACGTCTCCGGGATATGTGTCCTACAGACACACAGAAAAGGGATCCTGGTTTATCAGCACGTTCATTGAAACGCTTGAGAGAGATTGCAACAGGTATAAAGTACCTTTCTTTTTTAAGTAATATGTCCCATACCTGTGAAACTTGGTTTGGGTGTGTGTCTGGGGAGGGGGGGGGGGGGGGGGGGGGGAGCATATATATCTTCTCTCTCATTATTGTAATAACAATAATTACAAAAGTATTCGTCATCAAATAAGAGACTATTTTGGTATTAAATTGATTTCAACGTTACCTATCGATATCGCTTTTAGTTTTACATGTCAACCATTTCTTCCTCAAAATATAAAAACACAGGGATTTGACAATATACCATACTTGAAAAATAAAGAATACTAGTCATTGTTCTTATTGGTGATATTGATTACACCATGTTACACAATGGCCCTTGACGATTTGGTCTACCTATATAAAGCACACTCCTTTATGAATACTGTAATATTTTCACGGCATGATTCTCATTCCTATGATATCATTTTTAGGGTCGATCTGTTGGAGATCCTTACCAGAGCGAACTGTATTCTTGGAGGCAAAACGGGAACCGTAAAAGGAAAACCTTGTGCTCAAATTGCAAACATCATCACATCACTTCGAGGAAAGGTTTTCCTCCGCACCATTCCAGATACTTGATACAACTGAAGGAAAATACATGTATTGTTTCTTGGCATGGCAGACCAAAGACCAATGCGCAATGATCAACGTTTCTATGCAAAATTATAATGATAACACTAGATGAACTCGTTGTACTATGTTATGAGTATACATGTCTTTTATTTGTACTTTATTGTCGCTATAAACTGACACCGACTCTTTTATGAGCCCTTTGTCTGATTACAATGTGTAAAAATCAATTTCACATTTATAAGGAAACGAACTTGTCCTTGATTTAGTGTAAGCAGTTTAAAATGTTGACATAACTTGTTTGTGATTTATAATGTTTAGACGTTAGTAATACTGACCTATTATCAGTTAAACCTAACCAGTATGTGAGCTTTAAACATGTTAATGATAATATAAACGTTTGTTTTCTCCCACTCTATAACTAACATATCATTTTATAATATGTTTGCCATTAAATTTTGCTGTTGTGATTGTTTGACAATCAATATCGACGATTAACGATAAACGTGCAATACTTAAATATACTACAACAGTATCGATAACAGGTGTATCGACCAATCGGTATCCGACACATCACAAAAATGCATAAAATGATATATATCATATACACTATGTGTTGGTTATCCGTAGTTATAGATTTGAATTTCCTGTCGTTCTTGTACCGAGAGAAATATATGTAATATATGTACAATTCGTATCCATGTATGTAAATACATTGCGATCCAGGTATTCATATAATCTTATAGACGACTTCCACAATGATCATGTCAGGGTATCGGGCCGACCATCACTGCGCCATTGAAACGTTCTTTTTAGAACGCCAATGTGGCGCAGCGATATAGGCTGCGAGTATTTCTGGCTGGGCGATTGGGTGTCGTAGATCGTGAGTTCGAGGCCCGGTCAGGGCAAGAGTCAAAAAGTTGTCTTCCTTCGTCATTTGTGTTGCTAAGTAAGCTTCTAAGACTTTTACAAGCAAAATTGATAATAACAAAGACAATTAATGTTGAATTGAAAATGACCGTTTATTATATTAAACGACGGTTGTTAAGGAATATAACATCAAAGGTAACAATTCTTTCCTTAAAAGTCTTAGATGGGGGTTAAAACCCGCCACACCAAGAAAAAGTATACATAAAAAATTAAGTTCTCATACAAATACATAAGAATTTCTACGGAGATTATCCCTGAAGAATTTACACCATTCAACTTCGGAAAGGAGGCTGTAAGGGGAAGGTGGTGAGCAAAATAGAAATTCGTCAAAACTAGTTAAAATAGCTGCTGCAAAAGTACAATAAAATAGGTTGGCCTTTCCGCCATGTTATCCCCAGCTTCTGTGTGAAAACAACTGCGTCATAGATTTATATGAGCAGTCTAAAAGTAGCAACAAGTTAATACGCGACACTGATTAAGCTTGACCTCTTCACGTATCCCTCAAACATGCCTCCTTCCATATTAATAATATGATAAACTTTATTTATAATACTATTAGTCTGCCTGCAGTTTTAATTAGTATTTATCAATTGGATAGACATTTTTAAGGGCATTCGGCGTCCATACGATCATGTGGAATGCATCTTGTTTTGCTTACAAATTGTATTCATACATTACTTCAATATTCACTATCTATTACTCGTTATTTTATTAACAATTTCGTCTATACATATATAAAATAACAATTAATGAGAAAACATATGCCATGAAAAGTTGTTTTCCGAAGGTTTTCAATCTATTTTTAGATAGTTTTATCTATTGCTTGTTACTCTGTGAAAGTGCTTTCTGTTGCAACTAAAAAGTCAGTGTCAAAATTGAAAAATATACTATGTATGGCAAGTATATATGTTGTCGTTGTTCTTGTAATTTCATCTCAGTCAAATTCCAGTGTTTCGTTTGACAAAAATGGTATTAGATTCAAAAACTCAATCGCTTCATTTTAACAGAATTTCTCGTTTAATCAATGTGGTTGGTATTATAAAACCATGAAAGAGATTGCGTCACAGGGTTCTATATCTAAAGTCCCGGATAAAGGCTTGGACGTTCACTCATGTTGAAATTAGATCTAGAATATATAATCAACTATCGGGCTGATCCATGCCAGGTATCATTTATTTATTTATTTATTTTGTTATTTTCAAAAGTAACATTTTTTCTTTCAAGTTTACACAGTGCCTGAAAGAATATACAATTCTTATCGATCGTCATGCCTTGTTCATATGTTTATTATTTGTCCTTTTTTTCACTATCTTTTTCCAAGGTATGCAATCACAATTTTTTTATTTGTTTAATTGAGATTTGATTTATCTACGTCTGTTGTTTTCATGGTTATTACATGATACACCAATAACCATGCAAGTCAAGAGCAGATGGAAGGGGATGTTGTTGGCATAATCAATATATCAAAATAGTGTTTCTTTGCAACATCATATATTTACTTATGCTAATGACATATTGTGCGTCAAATGATAGTTTAGATTATGAACTAATATAAATGTTTGTACACTACGATAATTTGTAACGTGTGTACCAGTTTGTCATGCAACACTAAATGAAGTTTCCTACATCTTTCAAATTGTAGTCGTATAGTTTTGAGCTGATATCATAGGCAGCTGGTAACACACCAGCTCTTGCAGAAAAGCACATTGTTGAGAAGGGCAACATTGATAAAAAAAAACAACCTGTTAGCCTTTCTGGATGTCAACTTATCCGCGGCGAATGTATTTGATAATTTGAAACATACGATAATATTTAAACAAATAATTCAAAACAACTGTATCAATGATATGACAGTTGAAACACACGCATCATGTGTACTGTTAGGGGAAGATATTCAGTCAGTGGAAATTATCATACTTCTCATAAAGCTTTATAGTCATATACATAGCGACTCTCTGTAATAACTGTCCATTATGACAAGGAAGAAAATTATATTAGAGAGAGAAACCAGTGTCTTGAGATTTTAATTTGCAGCAATGTTTATATTTTATATATGTTGGTATTTACTAGTATAAAATAAAGTTTTTATTTATCTCACACGAGTCGTTTGTGATCATTCAATGTATTTTCTGTGACAAGCATTGTTATAAATTAATAAGTAAAACGAACGTTAACAAAAAGTGTACTATAGATAATAGACTTATATCTTTAAAATCAATATTTCATATCGCATCTGCTGTTTCTGATTACTTAGCTTATGACGTACTTGTAAAATGTATTACTGTGTCTGTTTTTTCCGTTTCGATTACTCATGTTCCCAATTTGAGAACGGGACAAAACTTCATTTGACCAAGATTTACACGATGAATTTCGAACGATGAAAGGGAAGACGCTAATAGATTACTATATCATTCTGTATTTTAAGTATATTTGAGGACTGCCTGGGTTCGCAGGATTACTAGCTTGTATGTTTTAGGTAAACAAGACGATTATCTAAATTAATAACTACATGAGTATTTTAGGTAGACTGGAGGACTGCTTGGATTACTAGCTTTGGGTATTTTAGGTAGACTTGAAGACTGCATAGATAACAAGCTTGTGTATTTTAGGTAGACTTGAAGACTGCACAGATAACGATCGACGTTGTGTATTTTAGGTAGACTTGAAGACTGCTTAGATTGCTAGCTTTGAGTATTTTAGTACAGACTAGACAACTTAATTGGTTACCAGTTTAAAGTATTTTAGATAGACTGGAGGACCGCCTGAATTACGAGCTTTATGTATTTTATGTAGACTTTTAGGTAGACTTGAAGACTGCCTGGATAACGAGCTTGTGTATTTAGGTAGACTAGATGATTTCTACGTTTACTAGCTTTGTGTATTTCAGACGGACTAGACGACTGCCTAGATTACTAGCTTTGAGTATTTTAGGTAGACAAACCGACTGTCTGAGTTACTAACTTTGCGTGTTATTACTCGCTCTGTGTATTTTAGGTAGACTAGAAGAGCTTTTGGTATTTGCTTTAAAGACTTTATAAGACTTTTGCTTGAGGGGCGATAAGGTATGAACTATTTAACAATTTATGCTAGTTTATAAACTATAAGAACTAAATGACCTCAATATTAGTGTTTTGGACACAATCTGAACATAAAACCTAACATAGTTGGAAGATGCTTATAAATATGAACGTATTGGCATCAGATGATACTAGCTGTTGGTATGGTTTAGCTGTCTTCTCTTTCAAATGTTACTGTGGATGAAACGACACAACTCTTATTCAGAGAATTAAATATCACATTTTATATGTGTGGTTTGCTAAGAGGCTGATTACGGCGTTGAAATTCTTTCATTCCAATTTGTAGTGTGTTGTCAGTTGTCATTTTAAATACTGTGTGTCATTTTCAAGATGCATCAAAATTGTGCACTGTATTAGTTTTCTACTTTCGATGTCAGGTACATGTACTTGTTTCCACTTTCAGTTTGATTGTATGATAATAGCAAGTCAACAAAAATAAAAAAAAAAACCGGAGCACTAGTGCATGATTGGGTAGAATTATATAACGTGACCCGAGATCCGGGTATTCAGTTATCCATCCGAGGATGTTACATGGAACGGGTTTACTACGGGCAGCGCATTACAGTTGAAACATTGCATACTTACCACAGGTTGTTTATTAAGAAGTATCCACGTATACAGTGAGTATATCAATTTCTTTCTCAAATGATATGTACTAAATATAATTGATTTGTTAAAATCCTAAATATTCATGTTTTGATTTCTACTTTCGTTTTTGATCCGATCATTCAACAACCATAACTTGGAAAGGACACACAATTACATTCAAAACAAACTTTTGTTGTGTTTAAAAGAAAACTTCAGACAGGAATAGAAACGCAGTAAGAAATGTTCAGTATGAAATATGGGTCGAAATATCGTATTCATTCGGTGACATGTATTCGTTAAAGTAATTTTTCGTTAGTGATAGATACTTTCGTATCAGGCATAATTTCATGGTAAGCTCAAAGAAGGCAAAAGTCAGGGATGATTATTTTGGTCGCGCCAGTATGGTTAATCACCACAAAACAAGTCACTGACACAACGATAGGCTTTTACTCACAGCAAGGCGGAAACAAGAGAGAGTACAATAAACATGATACATATAAAGCCGGATCCGGGTCCGGAATTCCGGAATGCAACAATTAACATTACACAACATATTTATGTTGGCGCCACCCTTTTTCAATACAATAAAAGTCCTGCACATTATGGAAGGGTGCAAACTTAAAAGTTTTTTTTAAACATCTTTTACAAGTTTACTGAACGGTATATTTACTTTCTGCACAAGGTAATAACTAAAGTCGTTAGCACAATATGTCTAGCGAATAAAGACAACTGGAACACGCTGAACACTAACATTTAACGCTAATAAAGGATATAGTCATCATAACGTTTTGGCACAGTCTTTTGGCGTCTCGGACGACTGGTCTGATTGTCCAAACTACAAGAACTAGGGGAAACATCATCGCTGGTAATAGATTCTGGGCTCATCCCTGATCCCTTTAGATCATCACAACACGGCCGAGAGCTGGTATCCGGGGGTGGCATCGAGATGACAACTGGAATGTCTGGAGTTGGGGTTGGAGGTGCTGCAATAGGTACGACTGAGTTGTTATCATCATCATCATCAACGCTTAGGTCTTCAGTAGGAGTATCCCTAGAGCTACGAGTTGTGCCACACTCAGTTACTTTGTAACAGTCAGACTTCTTCACTCTGTAGGAGTTGGCACGTAACTGGTTACCAACAAATTTCTGTATCTGGCACCACAAACCATCAAGCTTTGACACCAAATACCTGTCGCGAGCTGATGACTTATTACGATCCGCGTAAAGATAAACCAGATCACCAACCTGGATAGAAGGAACAGTTGGTACACGCCCATTTGGAGCCTTGGCGTGCTGACTAGACAGGTGATTGGACAGTCTGCGGTCATATTGTGACATAATTAAGTCCTGGTCACTAATAGGGATTTGTCTGTTCATGAACTGGTCTCGCTGGGTCCACATTTCTCGTGCAGATAGCCCGCGACTCCGGATGCGCGTATTCATCCGAGATGTGGCAAGTGAAAGGACAAGAGGGGTTACCGCGCGACACATCGGATCTTGACGTAAGATCTCATCCTCGAGTTCTTGTATTGCACGTTCCGCGACTGGGTTTTTGTTTACGTTCTTAGGGTTTCCCAATTCCAATGTCAACCTGTATTTCCGTAGCAAATCGTCCTTGACAAGAGCTTTGAAACCGGGAGCGGGGTCAGTGCGTATAACTGCATATGGTCCATCAAGAGGATGAAGCTCAATGCAAAGACGTATAAGTGCATCTCGTAGAGTCTCACGCTGTTCGTTCTCAAGTAGAGATGTAGCCGTGTATGATGTGACACACTCGCGGACAACCAAAATAAGTTGCCTTTCCCGTTTGACAACGTCTGCTGCGAACATGCACCCGACAGATACAGGTGGGTCTTGTGAAGTCTGCTCGAGGGCAAAGGAAGGAGCTTTCTTGAGCGACGCGCACTGATGGCAGGTGTCAGTAACCCGCTGTATAGCTGTATCCATATCCAAGGCAAAGAAATAACGATGGACAACCGTCTTAAGCTGATGACAGGTAGGATGCTCAAGTTTGATGTGTAACGAAGTTAACAGACCATCAAGCACCTGCCGCGGAATGATGATTCGATCCTTCGACGCACAGAATAGGGTAGTCGACTTCACGACAAGCAAGCCATCTTTAGAAAGGGATGCAACATTAAGATAACGCTTGACATCTTTTATGTTAGTAAGTTTCTTAGAGGGGCGTGTTCCCTGTCGTAGATGGGCACATGTGCGACGCAAATCGGAGCATTCAGATTGTATGTTCAACCAAGCGGAGCGGCTTGTGAATGGCAACTTTGTGGATCCGTCCAGAATTTCATTCATGTTCACGGTTCGAACTACGGCGCCACTCTCTAAGTTAACAAACGTGCAGATCTGACATGTAGGAAAGTCGCACTCCGGGGCATTACGGCTAGCGAAATCCGATGGCAGAATGGCTGATCCAGACACATGCTGGATGGATACCTGGAAACGGCTAGCTGTCGACAGAAATGTGGTGACTCTAGGACTGGCTGAAAATTCACCTCGACACAGCTTCTCAAAAGCCTGGACACACGGCTTGCTGTCTGTAAGAACACATGGTTTCAAGGATGACTGAATTATATATGGACTAAAGTGCTTGACAGCCGAAGCGATAGATAAAGCCTCAATTTCACAAGGCATCCAGGTTGCTTGGTTACCGCGTAGCTTAGCACTGAAATATCCAGCAAGTTCTGTTCGATTGTCGCGTGACACATAAAGTGTAGCACCGAGTCCGGGGTTTCTCACAGCTCCATCAGTAACGATCCAGAGCTGGTCACTTTGGCGAGGTAGCGTAATAGTGCGACTGTGGGATAAGGCTGACTGGGCCTTTCTGAATGTCTCGAGTAGTTCATCAGCCCACAGAATGGTGTCTTTCGATTCACGTCCAGCTACAATTTCATCTAGCTGTGATAACAATGCAGAACAACCTTTAACAACGCGGGCTAAAACCTTGTATGCGCCGATGAATGATCGGAGGCCGAAAACTGTAGTAGGAGGGCTGCATGTTGAGAGAGCCGCAAGACGGTGCGGACTAGCCTGAAGGGTGCCAAGTCGCCACACCCAGCCAAGAATGGTCGTTTGCCTCGGGGCAATAGTAGTCTTTGTGGCAGACAGATTTAAGTTACAACGGTGTAAGGCTTGCAAAACATTTCCCCAATTTTGACATAGTTCTTCAAAGGAATTGCCACCAATGTATAAGTCATCCGCAACTTTAGCTACGCATCCGGCTTCAACAAAGTCTCCTAAAACCCGACAAGTGAGTTCTTCCAAAGCGGTCTCGGACCCGGGCATGCCCATGGCCGAACGCACGTATACTCGTACTCCCTTATATGGTGTGGCCACACCACAGTACTTCATTGAGTCGCGACTCAAAGGGATCTGATAGAACGACTTTGTCAGGTCAGACGCGATTATGTATTTCCATTGAGCCATCTGGCGCAAGGTTGAGTCGACATCTGGCAGAAGTGATGGTTGGGGTTTGCTGTACCTCCCAACATCTGCAAAGGCTGTGACTAGCCGAAAGCCACCGTTAGGTTTTTTAACTAGAAAGGATGGGTTGACGTACTCCACACAGATACCAATATCTTCAGGGCGCTTAAAAACACCTATTTTCTCAAGTTCATCGAATTTCCCTTGTAGTTCTACGAGCTGAGAACGGGAGTATTGAGGGACGCGACCTTTCCTTTGAGGTGGTTGTGAAGGACCCATATTGACCTTTGCTTCAAATGGGCCGGCGGCACCGTTATAGCCACTGAAATGTGGGTTGAACACAGAGTCAAACTCGTTTAAAACTTCACGAAATTTGTCTTTCATTTTAGGGGGCATCAAGTTGTCCGGGTCAAGGTTAACATTTGCAGAATGCCTTTGTGATGTCATGTTAGAAGGTGCTGGTGTAGACACAGTTGAGGAAGTTGGGCACTGAGGATTAGGCTCCTCTGTGTTAGGTACGACAGCAGCTCGAACTTTACAGAAATGTTCATTACGCTTAACAATCTGGGGCTGGTCCGTGAGGTTCGGTATGCGAACTTTCCCAGCAACGCTTGTTACGATGGAGGGCTTTGGCCAGGTGGACGAGTACTTCACGTCTGCACGTGTGTCATGGGGCTCCAATGCAAAAACGTTACCAGCCTCTGTGAGGTCACTGGGAAGGTCAAGCTCAATAAAACCACCAGGCCAGATTGTTGTGGGTGAGGAGGACCTCAGAACATGAGCCCTTCGGATAGCATGTTTGTCCATCGCAGTTTCGATTGAGCCATATGTGTAGACACTATCTTCAACGATGACTTGATGTCGAGACGGGCGAATTGACACGTCATTTTTTTCCATAAATGGAATGCCAGCCAACACATCTGTATCTAAATTTTCAACGACTAGACCTTCAAAATACAGACGGTGTCTACCGCATGTAAATACAAATCGTGTCTCTCCGATGATTTTCAGCGGAGATGACCCGTCAGCCTGATGAGCGGACTGGGAACTGCTAGTAACGCGAACACCAAGCTTTCTAGCACAGGAGGCACGAATCATGTTGCCAGTGGCACCACTGTCAATAGTTAAGCGAACAGAGTGGTGCTCATAAAAAGCGTCTATGTACGGAGACTGACGCACGCGTACCCGGTTAATGTAGGGCGAATCGTCGCGTGGACGGTCCTGTTTCACCTCTGTATCAGTGTCCTCTCCAGAATCATCTTCTAGTCCAGTAACCTGTCGGACCTTGGCAAAGAATTGTCGGTCTTGACTGGGTAAGTATACACATTTGCTCAAAAAATGGGTATCCGGCCTACCAGCTGCCTTGCATAATGGGCACAATTTGCGATTGCGGGGTTTACCTGAGGGGGTTCTCGGAGCTCGTGACGATTCGGTGTGCGATAACTCAACTCGGGAGATCTCGGCACGCATGGCCTTAGTATCAGCGACGGAATGGATTTCCTCTAAGAGTGATTCAAGTGCCTGCGAGATCTCAGGCTTAATCGAAGCAAGTGTTCGGGAACGAAGTTCAGTACCATATCTCTGTTTTACTAACTTCGGTAGATCAGGGTGAATTAAGCGGAGCCACGTTAAGACCACACAGTTCTCCAGCGTAGGAGTAAGTTCCTCATCTTGAGCAATATTCTCACCATGATGGGTTATACCCATATCCCTGCGAAGTAAATTGTCCTCCATGAAGGCCATTAGCCTTTGATAAAGATCCTCAGGTTTTTCTGTAGGTCCTAAGGTGATGCCGGCGAAATCAATAAAATGTGCCCCCGTTGTCTGAAAACCGTAATGGAGTCGTATAGTTTGCCAAATGTTCTCCAATGACGTAGAATTTTTCACAATCGTATTACGGGAAATGACAGGACAATAGTTAGCAATCTGCCCTAACATCAGTTCCAGCATACTAGCCTTTTGTTCTCTAGTCAGTCTATTGTTCTCTGGAATGTTAACGTCGTCATTTAGGAAGCCCCTGAACGGTGTGTTCCTTACCTTCTTTTCCCAGAAAAAACCTTCGGCGAGAAATCTGGCGAAGTTAGCGTCCAGTGATAAGGTGTAGATTAGATTTTGTCGCCAATTCTCGAAGGATGTTACTGTTTCTGATGTCGTTAGACACCACTGCTTAGGTGCCCTGTGAGTGTGGGCCATGCTGTTGACGATCGTGTGCTCACGGTAGAAATCAACTACGGAGTGACTTTGCTGACACAAATTATGTGATGAAAACGTTCTGTGATGTCTTTAAAATGACAACATGGGTTCTAAGGTCGCTGCCACCACGCCAGTATGGTTAATCACCACAAAACAAGTCACTGACACAACGATAGGCTTTTACTCACAGCAAGGCGGAAACAAGAGAGAGTACAATAAACATGATACATATAAAGCCGGATCCGGGTCCGGAATTCCGGAATGCAACAATTAACATTACACAACATATTTATGTTGGCGTCGTAAAAAAGCGAATTATCGTATCAAACAGGTTCATAATAGAGAAGTATTACTGTACATATGTATCTATCACAGCATGCATCTGAAGCAAACCATTTCGGCACAGCCTGTATATAGCTATATGCTTTCTGGGACGAAATGACTTGAAACTAATTATACAAACTATGCAATCTAGTCATGCTAATTCGGACATACAAAATTCACTTCCAAGATTCTGAAAGTAGTCATTTGATTGGCTAATTCAAAAGGTCACCATGCATGAAGCGACCCTTTATGTGATGTTGTTAGATATTCATGTAACGTAGTGAGAATGACCATCTTGATTTTGATTATATTGTATTTATCACATCTCAACAGCTTGTTTATAGCTCGTCTCAAAAGGCAAGTAGTACATGACCTCTCAAGGTTTATTTATACGAAGTCCTGTCCACCTAGATACATTTCTAAAAGTTTGGAGGTACAATTATAATCCGTCTGAGAGTAAAAGAGATTCTGTTATAGACAATACATATTTCTCTGCTTGGTTTAAAGTACTGCCACGTGATAAAATGATGAAATAAGGGAGAAATATTACCACAATGTAGATATTCTTCAGGTTGATAGGTATGAACGTGAATGAACTTTGGTATATCAAAACCAATTTAGGATTTGATAGTGATATTTCGGTGACAACACTCGGTGACCTTCATTAGACAAATTTGATCCTTTGTCTGATGAAGGGTACCAAGTGTAGTCACCTTCAAATACCTTACTGTTCCACACACGTGCCTTGGGAGAATTGAAAACACTATTGGAATTACAAGTTGAGTGGAAGAATAATCGTATTCTGCTTTATCATCGTCACCCATCAGATAGATTTGATTAAAATTCAAGTAATGTGATCCCAAAATGAAAATCGGATTGGTGTCAACAGGAATATTGGGTACGTTTAATTTCATATCGCACCGCCTTATAGACTATTTTCACATGATATCACGCTGTCTTACCTAAAACGTCCCCATATTCATCAGCAATATGCATATCTCAAAACCTTGTGTTCAAAGTTTATTTCTGACAGTAACAGCCAAATGTCACGTAAAAATAGGCCTAAGTCCATGACTATCAAATCAAGTATCAAAACAACGAATGATGAGAAAGCAGGGACATTACGATCCAGAAATTGGAAAGAAATGTTATGAGCTTCTCCTGTTGATTATACATCCATTTATATTGAAAAAAAAACTGTAACACTTATGAATCTTTGATAGTATGAAAGTTACAAGTTAAACACATCCAAGTGCATTTATTGTGTATTACAACCCGTAGATAAAACCTAGGCTCGTAATAATAAACCCGTACTCAGAATTCATTACTCGTGGTGATAAATCTGCATCTGAACTATTTCAAACTTCAAGTATTTCATTATTTAAGCAAGTTATCAACTGAAAGTTTGGTTGAGCACAGAATTTCAGGTTTGAGCATCAGAATTGTTTTATGAATATGAGTCCATATGAAACATTAATTGATACGCCTCATTAACTCAGTATTCAACTAGACAGGTGTTTTTTTTTTATCTCTAACAGTAATATTACTGTGAAGCCATTTGTTGTAGGATGGACAGCAAAAAGGCAGAAAGAAAAATTAGACTAGAAACCGTCGGTCATCAACTGTCGCCTGACGAAACAGCTATGTTGAAATTCCTTTGTCATGGGGTTGTTTCGACAAAAAGACTACACGAATGCGCGAATGGTTCAGCGTTGCTTTTTGAAATAGCAACACAGGGAAATGACGAGCCTGTTGTAGAAGTTTTGGCAAGAGTTGGTAGAAAGGATCTTGCAAAAACATTTAGTGAAGGATGTGAACATAAGAATGCTCTTTTACAACATATAAGCAATCTTGATGATCTTGGAAATACATGTTTAAATGAATTTAGGTGAGTCATTTTGTATTAAACAATGCATTCTTCGTTTTAGGAAGTAAAACCTATCAACATAACTATGTCGTCTTTTTAAATTACAGAAATACGTTTGTTTATTTTGTTAAAATAGACACATTCGGTAACTTGAGATATACGTAGTTTGTAACGAACATTCACTTTTCCGTGTTGCTTTTTTTGTTTAACTGTTTATTTCATTTATCTATTCATTTATTTATTTTCAATGTTTACTTATCCTACTTCTGAAATTTATTCTTTTGTGTTTGTTTTGTTTGTTTTGTTTTGTTTTTTAGCTCAACTAGAACAAAGGTGCGGTGAGCTTATGTCATGGGACAGCGTTCGCGCGGCCCAATAGGGGATAAGATTTTGTATATATGGTGATTGTGATCCCAAGAGGCCAGAGATAGGGTGCCAATAGGGGACATTGAGGCAATTTCTTTTAATCGCTAGTCATAAAGTTACAAATAGATTTGAACCAGATTTAGTCCGATAGATCCTTGGAAAAGGGGAATAGATTTTGCATTAATGGCGATTTTGACCCCTAAGGGTCCAGAGGGGCGGGCCAAAGAGGGGAGATAGATGTTATTTCTTTAAATCGCTACTAATCATCAAGTTCTTATTGGATTTTGACCAAATTTGGTCAGAAACATCCTTGACGAAAGGGACAAGATTTTGCATAAATGATGACTCTGACCACAAAGGGGCCAGAGGGGCAGGGCCATATAGGGGAAATTGAGGCAATTGCTTTAAATCGCTACTTGTCATAAAGTTATGAATGGATTTGAACTTAAAGTGGTCGGAAACATCCTTGGGGGAAGGGGAATAGATTTTGTATAAACGGTGACTGTGACCCCAAGGGTCCAGAGATACGGGGCCCAATAGGGGAAATTGAGGCAGTTGCTTTAAATCGCTACTTGTCATAATGTTATGCATAGATTTGAACCATATTTAGTCTGAAAGATCCATGGGGCAAGGGGAATAAATTTTGCATTAATGGCGATTCTAACCCACAAGGGGTCAGAGGGACGGGGCCCACTAGGGGAAATAGAGGTTATTTCTTTAAATCGCTACTTGTCATCAAGTTCTTCTTGGATTTTGACCATACTTGGTCAGAAACATCCTTGACGAAAGGGATACGATTTTGCATAAATGGTTAGTCTCCATATTTAGTCTGAAAGATCCATGGGGGAAGGGGAATACATTTAGCATTGATAGGGATTCTAACACTCAATGGTCCAGAGGGGCGGGGCTCAATAGGGGAAATAGAGGTTATTTCTTTAAATCGCTACTTGTCATCAACTTCTTGGACTTTGACCAAATTTGGTCAGAAACATCCTTGACGAAAGGGATACGATTTTGCATAAATGGTGACTCTGAAAGGTTCTTGGGGAAGGGGAATAGATTTTACATTAATGACTATTTTGATCCCTAAGAGGCCAGAGGGGAGGGGTCGAATTGGGGAAATAGAGGTAATTTATTTAAATCGGTACTAATCATTAAGTTATTGATGGATTGGAACCCAGTTTTATCAGGAACATCTTTTGGGGAAGGGAAAAGGTGTTTTAATAAACGGTGACACCCCATCCCATAACCATGTATAGCATCGCTGGACTTAAGGGGATAAACACAATTCTGATGTAAAATTTTCCCCTCCCTAAGGGACGTACTTTCTTTACATACAATTATGCTGTAAAACAATCCCTGGGGTCTTTTCACACCCTAAGAGGGTCTGGATTTCGTTATAACTTTAAAATAGTTGGGATCCCAACACTATAACCTGATATAGCATTGTTCGAGATTGACAACTAAAGTTACGTATTAACGAATTAAATATGGACATTATTTTGACGTTTGATCAAATTTAACAAGGTGAGCGATACAGGCCCCATGGGCAAAAAAAACAGAAATAAAAAGAAACTCAAAGCAAGAGGTTTTGACTTTCTTTTAATTCTTGTTTGTTTTTGTTTGTTTGGTTTTTTTTATGCAAACATGTTTTCAGGGTCTTATTAGTTCATATATGCAATGAACTCACAGACGAGGAGGACCTGCAAAAACTCAAAGACATTACAACGAACATACCTAAAAGACTTTTAGCGAAAGCAGTCACGATACTGGACTTCTTCAGTTTACTCATGAAGGGAGATCATTTGCAGCCTCAAACATTAGATACTGCGCTTTTGGACCCGATGAGACATCTTCGCATAACAGCATGGGAAAAACACTTGGAGAAAATATCAGGTCAATACGTATTTACATGCTGACTGTATGGATTTAGATACGATGAATGTTTTATCCCATATTGGAAATTTGCTGGGTTTATTACCCCGTATTTCAATTACGAATTGATTGTCGATTTTGTTGATTGCGTGGAATGATGAAGTTAAGCGAGCCTCGTGCAAATGAAGCAGTTCATGTGTACCGTTTGTACGATATTCACTCCCCTTCATCAGTCCATACAAGCAAAAAATGTCAACCAATCCTTATATTTACGTTAAGCAATTTAAACTTCCCGTCGTCAGACCTCAAAATGTGGTATGACGTAAGTGCGTCACTTTGTGACAATGTTCTATTTATCCTACATGTGTTCTTAGCCTTGTGGTTATTATCAGATGTAATATTTTACTCACAATCTAAAAGCAAACCCATGTGACCGTATACGGGATGCAGTCTAATAGGTGGGATGTTTAGACCTCGAGAAAAAGTGTAACAATGTGGATTTTAGTCGCAGATAAGTAGATGAATTGTGTCGTGTTCTTGAAATATGTAATTCCATTGTCGTACGGGTGTTGGGAGATGTAAATTCGGATACAAGTAAGTAGCGAAATATTGATTTGAAAATTGACGGTATTCGACGCCATGAAACTTGTAGACAGATACATAATGAGTCAAAGGGACGTCCTACGAAAGTATGTGTCCATGCGCTTGATATAACATATTGCTGATACCAGTCTGTTTTGTGTTGTCTAACAGTGTTAAATGTGAGGCTTTGCTTACTATGACGACTAATATGATATCCAGTATCTCATTTGAACTTAGTGCTATCGGGAGTGTAAGTGTTTTGTGAAATCATGTGGTTTCTAAACTGTCTGCATTATACTGAAAGCCAGCTGTTAATGTATTATCGCGTTTGTAATGAAGTACATAGTTGTACAGGAACCATTTCAAACCCGTTCTCATGGATTTGACTGAGCAAAACAGATGAGTATTCGGAGTTTATTTTTCACCCGTTATGAAAAAACTGCAGATTGATTGTCGATAACATAACTTGCTGCAACAAGAGATACTCCAGCTGAATCCAGGGCTGCTTAATGAGCGCCCTAAGGCGAGGTCAAGTTTTGATCCTTGAAATATTAACATGTAATTGAAACTAATAAGCTTGACCAATAAAATAATTTTCTGTAACCTCGACTCCTTTAAATTGACGTTGCGGGCATTGATAAGTTTCTGTTTCAATCTCCTCGTCCACTTTCTCCTCCTCGTCCTCCTCCTCCTCCTCAAAAATGTCTGTTTCTGTCTATATACAGGTTTTATCGAGAGGCTCGCATTACGAGAAGCAGAGGAAAGGGAAGGGTCAAGGGTTACACTGGCTGCTGCAGGTAATTCCGTTTATAACATTGAATACAGATATAAAACCAGTTCTTAAGTTTCAGGTATAGTGTGCACTGAAGTATATGGCGTTACGACTTGTAAGTGTGCTCTTTCGTACTCTAGAATGCTATGGCGCTGCGCCTGTCGTCCGTCCGTCCATCCTGCAAGTTTTAGTTTAAATGGATTTTTACCAAATCGGTCTGAAGCAATCTTTGGGAGAAGGCGAACAGCATAAATGATGAAATGGGTCCAATGGTGATAGTATCAAAAGACCTTCTTCTGTAAGAATGAAAGGATTTTGTCCATATTTGGTCTGAATTATCCTTTGTGAAAGTTATCCAATTTCATATAAATAGTGAGTCTGGCCCTAAGGGGCCTGAGCAGAGGGACCAAATAGAGGAAATATGGCAAAATCAATATTTGGTCGGAAGCATTCTCGGGTTAAAGAGAATATCTAGGTGGCAATATACGCCCTCTCGGCCTCTTGTTATGGAACGTCATTTGAGGAACATTTAAATTTTGTATGTTTACACATTTTATTTAATGCAATAACAAAGCCAATTCGAATATATATATGGTAGCACTATCGCAGCTTACTCTCTACAATTTAAGATTAATTTGGCAATACCTCTTAATCTTCAGAATATGTTCCGAAAGAAGCAGAAGCAGAACAGACAAGTGAGGACAGCAATGAAAGCTCAGAAGAAACACAAGGTATATAACTTGTATAGCAGCAGGCACTTATATCCATGGAAGCTATTAATTATTACATCTAAATAAAACCAAGATAGACCATCAATTTATTCTCAAAACTAGTTTTCTCATTTGTTCAGTACATAATTATATTAGATGTGAGGATCATGGTACTATTAGATGTGAGGATCATGGTACACTTCAAACAACAAATATACTTAAAGGTTGTTTTCGCAAATAAAATGAAAAGAAATCGTGTAAAACCTGAAACAGATTATGATGAAACTGTATTTGATATGTGACCATTGATGCGAAAGTCATATGTAATGTTTGGCTTTTATTGGGTCATTTTATATTTTGACTTTTGTATGCCGGAAAATAACTGACGGTGGTTACAAATTGTCCACAAAAACGTTAGGCTGATGATGCGTATGCATTGTTTGCCTGGCATGTGTCATAAACTGCGGGACCTAATAGGGGAAATATATCAAACTTTGTAAAATCCATCTTCTTTTATGAAATTGATCAAATTCAATATGAAGCATCATTGGTTGAAGGGGAACCAATTTTGTATACAATTTTGTTTTGCTTTCAATGGGCTGAGAACCGGGTTTGTTTTTGGGGGAAGTAGTTAATTCTTAATAAAACCTTCTTAGTCAGTAGGGTAAAAGAATTTGGAATAAAATTTGATCTGATGCATTATCTACTAAAAAGGGAAAGGAAATAATAATAGATTGAAAGAGTTAAGCCAAAAATAAATATTAGAGATAAATCCTTTGGAGCACTTTTGAGTGTTTTTCAACTTACCTTTGAATCTAACTTTAAAGAATGCTTTGAGTGAATTGCGTGATACTGAATGGCAAATCCAAAACTAGGAAAGGTATTTGTAATATAACTGAAGATAGCTTGCTATTACACTGAAATATCCAGGTGAGCGATGCATGCCCAATGCGCCTCTTGTTTGTAATGTATAAATAATACTTTGTACAAGTGCATCATCCCGGATGAAGGATACAGTAAACTCCGGTTTTGAACAAGTCAGTCGGATCATGAAAAAAATTGTTGTAATTTTGATGTAGTGTTTGGAGGTAGGAATACAAGTTTGATCGAATTCAACCCTTCCACATGTGGATGAAGAGTGCAGTTGTCCAAAATCATCAAATCCTGCCGACACCATCCAAGCATTTTTGTTTGCGTGATATTCCAAGGGAAGACTTTTGACCTTTTAAAAACACCTGGGATTTTTAAATTTTCCGATTATCAAAAGTTTCAATTTTTCAGTTCCTGATGCATTGGCTTCAACCAATACTGTAACCCATTCTTACTTTATTACCATTATAATATTTTTCACCTTTAAGCGTAAGTGTAGGGTTTGGAGTGAGTTTAAAAAACAGACCCGATTCGTCTGCATTGAAAATATTGTCTGGAGTGTTATTATCAATCATATCACCGACTTATTCTTCCACTCTTCCACAGTTTCTTTGGAAATGGAGGAACTTTCCCCGGCACTCACTTTAATGGATATACCCCCTTTTTTAAACGTTCAATAAAACCATTCGATTATATGAAATCATTATACCCGATTTATTTGGCAAGTTCCTCTACCTTCCCTGATATTAGTGGTCCGTTCACTGGGATATTCTTATCACGCACATTATGAAACCATTTAAATAAGGTTTCCTCGATGTCTGAGAGGATTGCAGCCCGTAAATATTGCCGTTGGACTGAAAGTTCCAGTATCAAAAGCAAGTTCTATTTGAGCCGGATTTTTTTAAACAAAGAACTCAAAGAATTTTGCAGTATTCCATAGGCTTCGGCTATAACTTTTTTGGATTGAATTCTTTGTCAACGTCAATCAAAATTTGATGTTTAGTCTGGATATCCACAATCTTTCTTTTTCTCTGAGTAGCCATTTTCACACCTTCCTGTTCAGGTATACGTGTGTGAAGTGACAAACCTATATGAATAGTGACTTAGTTTTACAGCGATCTACACAGGTATAATGAACAATGTGAAATGTGAAGTATACTGTATATATTATTTTAGCTTGTAACCAAAGAAGAGTATATGCTTCCTAAACATTATGAAACCATTTATTCTTCAGAAACTATACCGAAGATAGCCGAGACTGAACAGATCGGAGAGGAGACTCAAGGTACATTTTACGAGGCCCATGGGCCTTAACGGTCGCCTGGGATTCGAAATATTTCGTTTAATTTAATTGACCCTTTTTAGTTCCGACCATCGGCCCCTGGGGGCCAGTCAGGGTCAACATGTGCATATCATCAAACTGCCATCCTAAGCTGATAATGTTAAACAAATTTGAATGAATTCCAATAGAAATCAAACAAATTACAGTCAAAAAAGTTATTTCCCTATATAAACTATAATAAAAGTTACCCCCTCCCCAGGGGCAAACGTGAGACCCCTGGGTCATGAAATTCACAATTTTAGTAACGTACCTTAAGGCCCTTCCATCTATGAAGAGTCTTGATTCCATCATATCTGAAAGTAGAGAAGAATATTTTTGAAGTTTTAGTCAATTAAACCCTTTTTAGCCCCGCCCCTCAGGACCCTTGGGGTGGGGACCATATAATTCACAATTTTGGTTGACCTTTAGCCATAGGAGCTTCCTGTCAAATTTTATTGGAAGAAGTCGAGAATGTAAATTGTTTACGGACGCACGACACACGACGCACGGCGGACGACGCACGACGCACGACGACGGGCAAAAGGCGATTAGAATAGGTCACTTGAGACTTTGTCGCAGGTGAACTAAAAACCTGTACATCCAATACCGCCCCCACCGTGCACGATTTGCACTTATCGATCTCCTGCTAATCAGCGTCCTGGTCACTCACGCTGAGTGAGAGCTTCCTGGCTGTGACGTCACAAGTTCGTCCAACGGCAGCCTGTATGGCAGAGAGTGATAGCTGTACGGGGCCGAGTTACGAAATGAACACGGATATTATGTGTTGATGATTGAAATGAAAGTCAAATAAAGTATTACAGTTGTTTTCCCAAATTCATATAGAATGACATGTCCACTTTACTGTAGATTGTTAGAAGACGCGTTTTAGATACGAGCGTCAGTCACGGTTTGCCTTATGAGTTTGGGATTGTTTGATAAATTAATCGTATAACGATAGTAAATACATATAGCATAGTGTTAGTGTTGGATAAGTATGCTCTTATTGTGAGTTTTAAATTTGTTTTGAGTTATTTATTATGGCGCTGTTACTTACATGTCAGCAATGTTGGTTTTTGTTAAAGGAGAGTCCATACGACCTGATCATTATAAAACCATTTATTCTTCAGAAGCTAAACCGAAAGTTGCCGCTACCCCAAACGCTCTCTGAAAACATCATAAGAATGGGAACAATATTTCACAATGCCCTATTTACGCTTCAGAAAATATGTATGACGTACGTGCAAAGGAGGCAGCAGAGGCAGAGCAGACTCGTGACAGCGAGGAGAGCAAGGAAACCCCAGAAGTGTCCCAAGGTATAGCCAAGATCCCTTCATTTTGAATATAAATATATCTTTTTAACATATCCACTATATAGCACACCGTATTTAATTCGTAGTCCTTTACTGTAATAGTTATATCCAGATTATGTCAAACAATATGTTAATCTGAACAATTTTTTTTTTTTTTTTTTTTTTTTGCGTTTTCAAAATTAACTTTTCGAATCACTCTTAATATTCGCACGAACATTCACTTATTTCCACGCTGAGAAAATTTACGGTATGTCTGAAATTATGAAAGCTATACTGGCATTATATCTTATTTTATGTTGCTATATTTGCATTCTTGCTGCAGTCCAGTAAGTTCCATTTCGGACTATTTGACTATGAACCTAAACGAGTATGAATACAAAAGTAATGAATGTAAACAATCATGAAATCATACTCTCGTTTGTAACGCAGGGGCCCTCCTGATTGTCGGAATGCACAGTATCGTTTTAGTATTCGGTAGACATATCTTTATAAATTATGTAGGCATATTCAGCAAGCAGACGCGACACACAGTGCTTTCGGCCAGTAATATAATGCGTTCAGGTTCTCATACAACACAGTATTCAACAGCCTCATATCCATTGTATGACGTAATAATCAAACAGAACCATTTGTCATAATAAAAACAATTCCTGGTGTTTTTTTACAGCATTTATAGAAGTTAAAGTTATAGGACAAAACACTTTGCGAAAGAAACTAAGGCTTCAAATACTTCCTTTTTACATCCTTTGACGCAAGCTTTTTCCATTTATTAAGACATACGTATAATTTCACTCATTTGTCATTTCCATTTACTGGCATTCACTCGCGTTCAATGAATCCAAGAAACTTTCTGTATTTTTTCAGAAAATGTAGCAGAGACTGAGAATTCCGACACTGATGAACAGAAGCAAGATAATCTAGGAGAAGCAAGGGGTATAGTATATTTCATCAGCAACGAAGCGCATTGATGCATTTGTAGCATTAATACAATTTGACTTGTCTCAATATGCAATCTTCTTATCTGGACGTTTAAGAGGAACTTATACAGGGCAACCACCAAGGCAAGCTTGTAAGACTTTTACAAGCAAATTAAATAAGAACAAAGACAATTAATGTTGAATTGAAAATGGCCGTTTATTACATTAAACAACGGATGTTAAAGAATATAACATCAAAGGTAACAATTCTTTCCTTAAACGTCTTAGATGGGGGTCAAAATCCGCCACATCAAGTACAAGTGTACGTAAAAAATAAGTTCTCATATAGATATACAGTATAAGAGTTAAAAAGTCTTAGATGGGGTCGAAACCCACTACATCAAGTACATGAATACAACAAATTCTAAATTATCATACAGATATATAAGAGTTTCTACAGAGAGTATCCCTGCAGAATTTACAAAATACAAACATACGACACAGACCAACATAGGTTCAAAATGATAGTTGATGTTCGTTAAATACTTAGGAAAATCATAATATGGTATTGATAACAACTTCGGAAAGGAGGCAGTAAGGGGAAGGTGGTGGGCAAAATAGAACTAAGTCAAAGTAGTTAAAATAATTGGTGCAAAAGTACAATAAAATAGGTTGGCCTTGACCGTACGCACGTTGTTCCGCCATGTTTCTTCAGCTTCTGTGTGTAAACAACTGCGTCATCAATTTATATATATAGCAGTCTAAAAATAGCGACAAATTAATGCGCGACACTGATGAAGCTTGACCTCTTCACACATCCCTCAAACAAGCCTCCTTCCATATTAATATGATAAACTTTATTTATAATACTATTAGTCTGAACTGCATAAATTACATTAAAATAAGTTTTAATTAGTATTTATACAGGGTAAGACTTTTACAAGCAAATTAGATAAGAACAAAGACAATTAATGTTGAATTGAAAATGGCCGTTTATTATATTAAACTACGGATGTTAAAGAATATAACATCATAGGTAACAATTCTTTCCTTAAAAGTCTTAGATGAGGGTCAAAACCCGCCACAATGATTACTGTTAACACATGTACATAAACCTGTAATATTGGTGTTACAGAAATCATCCCCATCCGCAGCCATGGTGGTTAGCCTTAACCTTATAAACCAGGAACTAAATACTTTGAATAATATAAAACATAAGACTACAAAATCAACTGCCAGTTAACCCAACTGAGGGTTAAATTGCATATTGTCATCATCTCGATAGAAAAATAGGATACAAATATATCCATCTCTTCCTGACCCTATGCCCAGAAGTAGATGGATATTTACACTAACAAAGCAAGCTTCACAATTAAGCAGCTGAACAGATATTTTTCTTAAAATATGTAGAGTATCATAATCCAGATCCTATGCCTGGAAATAAAGGATATACATATGCGTTAAGTGCAGAGCAATTAAGACAATTTCAGTTGCTGCACATATTTATCTGCCTTATGAAAATTATAACCATTTTGATTACATGACCCGAAGAAATGGATAATACAAAAAAGACCAAGTGACCAATATAACAAAAATTGGTAAGAAAAAACCAATTAAATACAAACTAACATAAAACCTAGATACACACAATGTATCTATACAATTGTACCTACCACCTTCTCGACCCTATGCCTAGAAGGGACAGGCACACACTAAGTGATCACATGTCATAAAAAGTTGGCATCCTAATGTACCTTTTAAAAACTGTGGCTGGAATAAGGAAGACGGGCTAAGCCAGCCCAAGCTAGAGAGCTCTGTACACAATTACTAAAGTAAGAGTATGTGACTGTTACACAGTTTGGAAAACAAAAGAGTGGCCCTTCTGCCAGACCACGGAGCTTTAAATATTCATGAAGAGCAACGACCGGGCAAGTGGCAGCTTTAGCTGGTTTACATTGTATTGCTTGTGTAATGCATAACATATACATCCATACACTTTGATTGAACGTAATGATATTGTTTAAAGGACATCGTACAGGAATCATTGAATTTTGCATAGGAACAAATATGATCAAAGGTATGTGCTATTTGTAGCAACTTTAAAGACAAATCATGAAGTATGTTTAAAAAAAATCATACTTTTTGTCAATTTGGTTCGTGTGCAAAATACCATTGTTCATGTAGGAGATCCTTTATAGAAAATAGACAGACTGGATCATCTTCAATATGGGGAAGAGAGAGAAATACTTATTGAATCTAAAGACAGTTTTAAACAGATTAGGTGCTTAACTTGCATCGAAATCAAATTAACGTGTTTTTTTTTTTTTTTTTTTTTTTTGTGTGAAAAATATGCTTATGTCACATTATCAATATAGTTGCAATGAATAACGGATACTAATCAATGCATTTGTGAGCTTTTGTACAATCCTTGCAATTACAATTATGATAGACAGATTTTTCTTTACGCGTATAACCCTACACATTTGATATAAATAAAAATAGAAGACAAAACATAGAAATATTATATGTCAAATATTGCCATGTTTAGAAAATACTTATCGCAATATGAATTATTTTTGTCTAGTTTCAGGATTAGATTATATAAATCTAATCGGATACTGCGCTTCAAACCAACACCAAATCAACTCTTGGCCCAGCCAATCCTCCATGAAAGGTAACTTAAATTGAAAGTGTTTTTCTGGCGGTTTCTTTGTGTCATACTGAAATGTAAACTATATAATAACATATAAGAACTTTTTTTCAGAATCTGGTACAAAACCTAAACGTCAAAGGGTATACCAACGAGTGGAAAATGTTAGACTTGAAGAATACAGAATGACAAGAATACCAAGAGGTATTATTCAGTATTATGAAACAATGACTGTGACGTGTAGCCATCATATTTAACAATTTATAAATTATCTATAAACCTGAATTTAAATTAAGAAGTATCAGGTTTTAAAAATCCAATTGAAAATAATTTTGATATCTGATTGACATGGTCAAAATTGTTTTTGTTATCTTTAAAGATAATTGTCATGGGTATAACAATAGCTTAAGTTGTCAGAAGAAAAAACAGGTGTCAGAAACTTGATAAGTTCTGATCATAATTCCCATATAGTGATTGGTGGTATTGCCAAGTTATGATGGGTTTTAATGGAGGTGTTCAAAGTCAGTATTTATCGTAATAGACCTGGTGCTAAACTAGAACACTGATATTTTTCAATTGATCATTGTTTTCGAATTAATTTTAAAAACATTATACTTCATTAGCAGTTAGTACAAACCTCTCTCATTATATCTACAATTTAAATGAAGATAGATAATGAAAGTATCAATGTTTACGTTCTGACCTTTGACCCTCGATATAATTATAAGCTCACAAACATCTGATATTTTGAATATCATACCTTCAACAGCTGACCTTAAAGTATTTCCTTCAAAAAATTACATATATGCTTATCATTTATAGTTGACGAAAGGCCCAAATTAGTATTCCTTCCTTCTGTAAGGAGTAAAACTATGTAACTAATGTTGAAATGAAAATAGAGAACGGCATCTTTTCTTTTTTTTTAACCGTCTTAATGTCAGCCATATCATTAGTTATCCTTATCAAAGATAAGTTATTTTATCAAATTTACTAAATTTTTATCCTAGGCCAATGGACAATAGTATGATAATTTCTTATTTCTTGTTTTATTTACTACATGTCACTCTTATTTAGATGTAGTGCTTATTATGTGAACGTTTCTTGTAGCAAAAATCTTATTCCTAACGATTTCATTTTCGCATCATTTTTTGTTCATATGAATTTTGAGTTCGAATTACGGCTTCATTACTCTGCCAGTATTCTTTGTTAGTTTTTGCATTTTAAGTATTTATTGTTTTATTTCAGGAAAGGCTGTTATTTTTAACATTGAGAAATTCAATAATTCTACAGACCCGATGCTGAGGGACCGCACAGGCTCTTCCGTTGATGCGGGTATATATGATACTTACAATTTCACATTGACATAAGACACCATTGAATTCACATACTTCCTAAGACACTCGCTTGATATATAGCTTATTTTCTAGGTCACCGATAAACATGTAGTGTTCTTTTTACGATAACCGCTGAATGACCAGAAATTCCGTATGGTTATCATACTCACAAATAAATATAATAAATGCTATAATTCAGTTGTAAATCATATTCTATTACGAATGAAGATTTATCGTTAATTCTGTATAATTATTAGTATGTAAACAATCTAAACATGTATGTGACTATGTATCGCCTAGCCAGATATATCTGAAACTGGTACCACTACGCCAAATCATTATTCCTATAACAAAGGGATACAAAAGTAACACATTATACAGACAATGTGCATGAACAATGGCGATACATAACTGTGGCACACGAATACCATTTAAGTTTTGTAATCCTTTTCATTTCAGATGGCATTGAACGAATCTTTCGTCGCTTGCATTTCGACGTTGAGCGTTTCAATGATCATGACTGTTCGTTCAATAAGATAGATAAAGAACTAAAGACCCTCGCTTATGACACTGATCACCAAGATAACGATTGCCTTGCGATTTTCCTTCTAACACATGGCAGAAATGGGCAACTTTTAGATGCAAATTGCAAATCATTTGATTTAACGCCACTTCGCAAGTACTTTTACGCCAGCAATTGTAAGACACTTGCTGGGAAACCGAAGATGTTCTTCATCCAAGCGTGTCAAGGACCTCAACGACAAGGAAGTATGTTTCGATTTTACAATATTTCTAAAGATTCTTAAAATAGAGTATAATAACTCCAAAGTCTTACAAAAGTATTCTTTTGGGATTTCCTTTTTCATTTAAAATAAGTTAAATCGTATACATTGACAGCTAATTGGGAATTGGAAGGTCAAAATATTGACACCAAATCTGAAATACTGTAAACTTCATTTCTGTTTGTTCGATTGTAGTAGTATACAAACGCATAGAGGAAGACGTCGTCGCGCTTAAACCGTCAGAAGTACCGGTTACACCAGTGTCAACATCGGGGGACGATTATACTAACCAGTCCCCGGACGAAGCAGATTTCCTTCTTTGCAATTCTACGCCTCCGGGATATGTGTCCTATAGAGACACAGAAAATGGAACATGGTTTATCAGCACGTTCATTGAAACGCTTGAGAGAGATTGCAACAGGTACAAAGTAATTGTGTTGATTTAACATTGATTGTCAAGTAATTACAATAAATGAGCCTGTCAAGTGTTTTGCCACTATAATACAGTAAAGGTTGATCAGTAGATATCGCGTCCACAATCACTGTTACTCCTGTTGTTTCCGGTGAGCATTTTACCTTTTCTTCTTTAAAAAACTGATAACCTCGAGGTGTGGACCATACCTGGAAATTCGAGCATATGGTTTTATCCTTATACTACAGCAAAATGTGTTATGAACATTTTTGAAGAAAAAATCAATAGAAACAAACAAAAAACGTAATCTGTTCATTTTACAAGTTTAAGTTTGCTTTAACCGGAAAGGATTGGATAATTAACATGCCTTTAGGCAAAATCCTCGGTCAGTATTCGGAATCAGCCTGTTGAATTTAGGATTCAGAACCTCGACTTCAGGGGTAGCAGAATGTCGGTAATCCCATCGTTAGAGCATCGGTAAATCCGGAAGTACCGATACCAGGACTGTTTATTATATCTTTTTATTATACTAAAACCATATTACTATATATTTCTTGCAGCTAACTCATGTCACTTCAGCATTAATTTATTAACTCTCTCTCTCTCTCTCTCTCTCTCTCTCTCTCTCTCTCTCTCTCTCTCTCTGCAATTAACTATCTTTGATATTGTTTGCCAATTTAAAGTACACTCCAAATAATTTACGCAGGGCAATTTTTATTCATATGGTGAAATTATTTTTTCAGTTTCGATATCAATGACATCCTTCTCAGGATGAACCGTATTCTTGGAGAAAAAACTGGAAACTTAGAAGGAAATCCTTGTGCTCAAATTGCAAGTATCACGTCATCGCTTCGAAGGAAGGTTTTCCTCCGCACCATGCCAAATACTTGATACAACAATGGGAAAATACATGTATATTTTCTCGACATACCCCAACGAATGTGGCATGATCAACATTTCTATGCAAACTAGCAATGCTAGCTGATTTCGTTGAATCTTTTCTAAGCATACATGTCCTGTATGCGTACTCTATTTGCATTATAAACCAACATCGGCTCTTGTATGAGTCCTGTCTCCACCTTCTTTGCGTAAACACATTTTAAAATTGAAATGAACTTTCTATCTACAGTAGTAGTAAATCATGATAAAACCTGCTGACAATACAGTGGTGTGGTGAACACATAAAATGATGATTGTAAATGCTATAGTGATAGTATACCGATAACGATGATACCAAAACATATCATGATGACAGTATATGATACTAACAAAATCAAATGGTGTAATAGAGAAAATATACTGAAACGAAAAAGAAACGCAACTTCAAATTGTAGGTTTAATAAAATAATACTTGTGAGCATTATGTTTAAATTTCATATGTAATAGTTAATATTGAATATTGATGTAACATCCTTTAAATGTTTAGAGATTTTTAAGAACAGGTCACTTTGCTAGAAGGTCATGATTGGTAGTACCCTACGTGAATCCAAGTTGAAATGGCAGCAGTTTTGAAACCGTGCCCTAATATCGTGTGTGTCCTCCTCGAACAGTTATCACATCTCTAATTCTTTGTTGCATTGAGTTCATCAGGGCATTGACTTTCCGTATTGGAATGTTATTCCATTCTTGGACGAGTGCATTTGCTAACTGAGGGAGGGTATTTGGGGGGTTACGGCGATTTCGAATTCTTCTGTCTAATTCATCCCACAAATGCTCGATTGGGGACAGGTCGGGGCTATATGGAGGCCAATCTATAGGAACAATGTTCTGTGTCGCAAGAAAGTCTCTACAGACTCTTGCAACGTGTGGTCTCGCGTTATCTTGCTGAAAGGTTAGATGATGCTGCCTAACAAACGGCACAACATGGGGCCTAAGGATCTCATCCCGATAGCGTACGGCCGTTAAATTCCCATTGACTATCACCAAAGGCGTCTTCAAACCATGGGAGATTCCCGCCCAAACCATAACTGATCCACCCCCAAATCGGTCGTGTTCCAAAACACAGGCGTCAGCAAAACGTTCGCCTCGACGCCGGTACACACGTTGACGGCCATCTGCTCGAAATAACGTGAATCGAGATTCATCGGTGAAGAGCATAGACCTCCAACGTCTCATAGGAAAACGTCTGGGCATATGTGCCGTTGCCCATTGCATACGACGTGCTCGACGTTGCGGTGTTAGTGGTAAACCAACGTACTGTCGCCTTGCACGCAAATTAGCCTCACGCAGTCTGTTGATCACTGTTTGGGGATGAATTCGACGGTTATGATTACCAATCGTATTCCTTGCCGTTTCAGCGGCCGTTAATCTCCTGTTACGCAGGTGTGCCAACCTAAGAACCCGGTCTTGACGTCGCGACGTTACGCGTGGACGTCCTGATCTCGGCTGGTCATCGACTCTTCCTGTTGCGTTAAGACGTGAAACTAATCGACTAATAGTCGATTTGTGAACTCTGAATTGTCGAGCGACGTGAAGTTGCGTGTTCCCTGCCAGAAGCATCGCTATAGCACGTCCTCTATCAACCTTTGATAACCGTGGCATAATTGTAAAAGGAATTATTGTTTGCAAAAGTATTGGCGATGATGTGGCTCAATGTTAGTGATGAATTGATACTGGTTTGAATGAAAAAAGAACGCATATGTTTGTACAGGCACGGTTTTTGATGTTTTTACCGCGCCGGAAGTGCATAGGTCTCTAGTCACACTTGGGTGATTTTGAAGATTGGTATGGGTGTTAGGCAGGGTGCATGTTTATTTCCGCGATTTTTATACAGATATGTATATTTAATACAAAATTAATCACAATTTTCCATGTTGCGTTTCTTTTTCGTTTCAGTATATATGATACAATAAAGTAACAATTCAGATAATAGCTTTCTATACCATATGATACATCTATGGGGTCACGTAGCCTTCCATTGCATTGCATAAGTATTTTTATAATCCAACACTTTTTTATCCTAATTTTGAAATGTCTTCCATCTCATTGTGAAGAACGCCGAATCTATTTTTCTTAGAAACTCTTTAGAATGGTTTACGGAAGCTAAAAGCTTTATACATGTACATTATCAAAAAAAAAATATAAGTAAATGGAAACGCAAATATTCATGGTAGTATTGCATGCTTCTCTATTTCTGTAAAACTGAATTCAACGGATTTTGATTTCATGCAGTTAGTAAGAACATGGTATACACGTTGTAAAGATTATGATGCAATTTGATGAGATTTAGATTGATGTGCCCCCACTCGATTGCTATATCGAAAATATTCGTGACGATATACCATAATTATTTAATAGCATTGTTGATTTTTTGAAACTTATTTTTTATTGTTGTTGTATCATGGTACATGTTTTTTTCTTCACGAAAATACATCTTTATCAAAATGTTGTTTTCTGTTGTAGGAAAACGTTTCATATGCGTTATGAATTGGTTGTAAGCATTGAATATATAATCATATTAGATATCTTATATAATTTGCTAAAATCTTGGATAAACGTTACCCCGTGAATAAATGACTACTTGGCTTGCCAAATTAAGAGGTGACACATAAAACATCATGTTTACTATTATCATTCTGTGAAAGACATGTAGATGCTCTATCTGTGATAAAACATGGAAAAAATGGATTTTTGATATTGATAGTTATAATGATGTTAACTCATATAACTATGTATATATATATTTACATTTGTTTTTTGTCATATATGGCATATGTCATATTGCCAGTGTTGAAATACATTATGTTATTCAATTCAAAGTTTGAATATGCATGAATAATGCACAATGACATCTTCTTTGTAATATATCTTTTATTATTATTTTTTTTTATTTGCATTCAACGACGATATCAGGTAGAATCTGTACAATCCGGAACTATCTACAAACCGGCTTTATTTTGTGGTCCCAAAGGTGTCCGGTTTAGACAGTGCACTGTATTTGTATTTATTACATTATGCGTTTGATTTTCCTGAACTATACGAATAAGCTATATTTTGAACTATTGCACGGCTGAAATGACTATTACACGGTCACTATTGAACTCCTGTGACGCTTTGGAATTTGGTCAAGTACGAACTTTGGAACACCTGTGACGTTTCGGAATTTCGTCCTACCCTTTCAAGCTTCTTAGTCACTCAGATGTCAACTATGTTGTAGTGATTATGTAATAAAACAAGTATATCGTGTTCGGCCGCGTGCAACAGAACATCGGTCGATTACCAGTAACTCGTGTCAAATATTCTGGACTATTGTACAGAAACCCATTATATATTTGTATAACTATAAATTGTCTATTATCTAACACGAGTCGTTTTTTAATCATTTCATGTTTCCCTTTGACAAGGGTTGTTATAGATTAGTCAGGCTAACACAAATGTAAAGTACTGAAAACATACTTATATCTTCATAATCAACATTTTATTTCACATCTGCAGCTACTTATGACTTAACCTTATACATGCCACGATGACTCTCATGAATTTAAGTCATTCAGAATCTAGGAATTTGTATTAATAACCAACTGATTCTGAAACCTTCATTTGACGTAGATTTACACAATGGACTTTGTAAATGAAATTTAAGACACTTCCTCTTCAGTAACAAGGGTCAAATTGTAAATATATATTTTGGTTATATCGATTAATCGATTTTTAATTGGGATATAAGTATTCTTTTGTTTTTATCTTTGGTTGCTGAAAATGAAATGAAAATTGGCTATAGCCTATGTTTTGGAAATAAATAAATTATATACGTATATATATTTTCAATATCCAAGGCATATAAATTTCTTGAAATATTCTTGTTTACTTAAGACAATATGTTTTATTCTTTTTACACACGCGAACACAAATGATTATGAAACAGTCATTATTCAGCTTTCTGCATCGACATACTGGCTGCATCTTTGACGAGAAATGGGACGATACCAATAAAAATGCATAACTCCATCACATGGTAATTAAACAATGATGAAGAAAATCTATAGTAAGAGATTTTGTTGTGATGAATTAGCCTGTGTATACCTTTCTCGTAGATCAATATGATTTAATGTGAAGCTGACAAAGAAAATGATAGTGTCTGAAAAAAAGATAAAATGTTTTAATCTTTACGTTAAATCTGAAATACCGAATCTGAGCGAAAATATTCCGGGATTCCGTTCTTTCTGTACAACATCCGAGATATGTTGTATGTGAACTGTGTGGAACTTTATCAAATAATCTGTGGATGAACTGGAGCTTAGAGAATGATAGGCATGTCGACACTGTCTTTGACAGACTTCACATTCTTCACCAGCAAAAAATGTATACAGGGTGTTAAGATTGTTTATGAAAAAGGGATTTTTTACACGATAAAGTTAAGGACGTATTCAAGCATTGAACTTCCATCTTTGAAGTGTTATTGTCCTATGATTCCCACATGAATGCAGACAATTTGAATAGCACACATTACGATTAATCTGTCTCCAGTCATGTGAAATTTGTTCCCAAAGGAGTAGTTTTATAATTATATTTCCGATTACAATTCATATATATATATACTTTTTTCTTACCCAGTAACAGCGTTATCAAAAGTCAAATCGTGCGCTGTCGATTGGACCTTTCTCATGATTTCACGACTACACGCAATAGTTCTCGACAAAAACATAGTTTATATAAATACGAAATCATCGATTTAATTTCAACATTTTAATCTATGTTTTCCACCTTGAGTATATTCACCTTTCATACAACATAACCACATACATTATTGCAAATTTCATTGATTTTTTTTATCAGGTTGCATGAATTTTCCTGAAATCAAAATGCACTTAATATAATGATGAAAATGATATTGGGAAAGAGAACAAATACCAGCAAGCCATACATAACCAACAAAACACGGGAAAAGGTAGACGAGAGGAAAGGGGTAAAACTGATAAAAGAAGGCGCTAGATCTTAAGTACTTAAAAAGAGGTTATATTAAGAGTATGATGAAAAGTATAGAGAAGTTGGGTTGTTTTTTTTTTGGGGGGGGGGGGGGGGGGGGGGTTAGTGCTGGAAAGGATAAAAAGCCATAGGTTCAAAAAGACAGCTAATGATGCTGAGAAAAACTGAGCACTTTAGAAGGAATGATTTACACATCATAACAAACGCTCTGGAGAAAGAAATGGTCAATCTAGAGGGATAAGAAGCATAGATAGAGATTTTTAAAAACGAAGGACTGAAAGATTGAACAGATGGGTAGCACACAGTGCAGTGCTAAACGCGAAAAACCCGCGGAATCCTATAGTTGGCACTAGTTATATCTACCACTAGAGTAGCCACTAGGAAGAAGAACTGGTGAAGAACAAAGGAAAAAGAGAGAAATTATCAAGGTAGGATAAGTTGGAATTGTAGTCAGAAGATTGGCACAAGACAAAGGTTTATTATCAGGGGGGGGGGGGGGGGGGGAGATGTATATAACTTCATGTTGTATTAAATTGTTGTATCGGTGCCCAAGCTGTCAACTTCCTTTTATGTATGGAATCTTTTTAAACAGCGTTTCCGACCACAGACATGTGTAGCTTCAAATTAATTTTGTTTAAATATAAATACTTATTAAAGACTTTTATAGAATAAAGAATTCGTTGTCTATGTTCCGATCTGCCCGTCGTCGTTTTTCTTTATTACAAAAATAGATATATATATATAAACTTGAAATGTTAATAGGCAAATTTAAAAGTTAAAATGGCTGACAGACGTGGAAATCCACCGCGGATGTTGCAATGCATTAGCTTGATCTCTTGTTACTTTGTGGTGTGCTGTTCTGAACAAAGAAGATTTATAGATGGAACTCGTGGGACAGCTGACAACAATGGTATTGTTTATTATGGTATAGTGATGTTATAAAGTGACTAAATGCATATATGTTTGTGAATATACAGTTTATCGATCGACGCTTCTGTCGTGTAAGCGGTTGTGACGGTCTACTTAGCACGAACATACCTGCCCGTATCGATCGAATAGTATGAGTAGTGTGGGTAGTATGGGTATACAATACAAAACCACTCGGGCCTTTCCGAGATATGATGGACAGGCGCGAGTAATTTTTCGATTGGGGTAGGCTTAGTATATTGACTGATTTAGAAACATATCTTGTTTTATTATTTCCATTCATAACGAATATTGCTTTAGGACAAGTCTAGAAAGTCCATACACAAAAACTCAATTCCTAATTTGATCCACCATCTCTACCTTGGTGTCTCAGTAGCTGCTCTGACGACAGTAGAATGTTATGTATGTACTACAAACAATATCGAACATTTCTAAGCCTAAAGATTCACAGTCTCGGGTCCTGCATTAAAAATAAATGTTTTCAAATTAATTGATTTCAGATTATTTTGTTTCTCGTATGATGTGATCAGAAATGTCCAATTATTATAAAGGGAAAAAAATCTAAAATTAGCATTACTACAAAAGAATCTGAATTCATTAAGATGCTAAAACCAAATTCGAATAACACTTAATGCATTATACTTTTGTATGCATCAATCTTTGTTTTATGACGCTAACTATGACCTCATATGGGTCTTTAAAAAAAAAAAAAAAATCTGAGGAGTTCCCATGATTGAGCGAAAGCGCTAATGTGTGTCTGTGTCGGTTTTTACTATTTTCAATATAAATATATACCATTTTCAATATAAATATATACCATTTTCAATATAAATATATACCATTTTCAATATAACTACATGTATATTCAGAAAGCCGATGTGGAATAGCGGTATCAGCTGGTATTTCTGGCTAGGCGATTGGTGTCGTAGATCGTGAGTTCGAGGCCCGATCAGGGTACGAGTCATAAAGTTGTCAAGCAGTTTTAGATTTCAACAACCAGTGGAGAGGTTATGTTATATATAAATGAATACATTTTATTATGTTTGTTTTCATAAATACAAGTGAATAATAGATACTAGTCCATGTACCAAAACTCGGATCAGCATCTATAGGACTAAACAAGGTTTATTTTAATGTTATTCTGTGATTTGGCTTCTTTATAGATATACGATTAATGGTGCAGCATTGGCTGACCCATAGAAAGTGTAACACCCAAAAGTTAAAATTGCCTCATATTACCAGAAGCCATTCTTTTTTGAAAGTACGGGACGATAGAATTTAAGATTGTCCTTACATCAATATGTATACAAATGTATGTCTCATTAAGTATCAAATACTTAAATTAATATATCAAGGTTTTATAGTTCAGACATTTCATAGAATTTTAAATAGTGACTGTCATTGCAACTGTATTTCAGACAACTCAAATCCTATTCAGAAGCGATTTTCCTTTGCTGCCTACTATGGTGATCACATGGTTCTTCAGAAAGCTCCTCAGCGTGCTGTCATATGGGGCTACAGCCCTTATGTGTATGAAATGATAAATGTTTCTATGGACAAACAGACAACACAAGTGTTAGTTGACGTACATGGCTTGTGGAGGGTGACCCTTGACCCTGTAAATGAGCCTGGACCTTACACCATCACAGCCAGAAGTTCGGTTGGGGAGATAACTCTCACCGACGTCCTGTTTGGAGATGTTTGGCTCTGTTCTGGGCAATCAAACATGCAGTTTACAACGGCCCAGGTGATACTTATTATTAATTTGATGTGATAATAAATTGATTGTTTTACTTCAAAGAAAATAACGGCAATGAAATAAAAATGCTGAATCAATATACAGTTCAAAACATTTTATAATTGTAAAGTAATCTGAATTGTAATTCATGGGCATCTTATCGTAGATGCTACTTTGATCTCTGAACAATGTCTTCAGATGGCACGTAAACAGTTTAATTGATTCCCCTTTAATACCCAGCTTACTGTTTTATCATTTACACATGCCATCTTCCTCTCAATCATATGTGAATTATTACATTCCTCCTCTGTCATTTCTTACTACCAGCCTTCTTTTTCAGAACAATAAAATAATGTAAAAGTTAATCAATCAAACATCTATTAGCTAGTAGTATTTCCTTCAATACATTTCTTTCCTGGTTTTTCTGGGTGTTACAGCATGCCGGCATGGTCAATCGGGCAGCTTTATTTATACTTATAATTATTTTTTTATCAAGAGAGTAAAACTAAAAAAGGATGAATAAGTTGAAACATTGTATTAGTACGTTTACGTTTCATTAGATATTTGCATTCTAATTTACCAAGATCTATAAAATTCTCATTGGCAAACATAGCCTGATGATTCAGACATTTCCGTGAACAGAAATCAAAACAAACTTAAGGTGATTGGTTATATTGGTGTTCTATCACACTTTGTCGACTCAGATTT